>NC_084552.2:8375000-8415000 GCF_033978685.3 Nerophis lumbriciformis | reverse complement strand
TGAATATATACAAGTAGGTTCCTTCCTGTTCTGTAAGTGGGTGAAGATATACAAGTAGGTTCCTTCCTGTTCTGTAAGTGGGTGAAGATGTACAAGTAGGTTCCTTCCTGTTCTGTAAGTGGGTGAATATATACAAGTAGGTTCCTTCCTGTTCTGTAAGTGGGTGAAGATGTACAAGTAGGTTCCTTCCTGTTCTGTAAGTGGGTGAAGATGTACAAGTAGGTTCCTTCCTGTTCTGTAAGTGGGTGAAGATATACAAGTAGGTTCCTTCCTGTTCTGTAAGTGAGTGAAGATATACAAGTAGGTTCCTTCCTGTTCTGTAAGTGGGTGAAGATATACAAGTAGGTTCCTTCCTGTTCTTCAAGTGGGTGAAGATGTACAAGTAGGTTCCTTCCAGCTAAAGAAGAAGACAACATGTCCAGTTATGCATGCAACAGCTAGGAGCTTAGTGATTATGGAGATAAATACACGCATGCGCACGCGCACACGGAGACATCCAAATCCCTGGAGTCAGATCATCATTCATCAGGCGTCACGTCATCCCCGGGTTGCCAGACGTCGGTTCGTCCACACAGTCCTCCTCCTCCTCATCATCATCATCATCATTTTCTTCATCCAGACGTCGGCGCTCCTCAGCCGAAGAGGAAGAAGAAGAAGAAGAAGCCGAGCAGGAGCGTCTCCTTAGCGGGCAGCGAGCACACCTTGGTCGGTGTCACCTGCAGCGTCTTTTTTTTCACTCTTTTGTCGTGGAAAAAAAGCAACAAGATTTTGCGTCGTTTTGGTGTCAGTCAGCAGTCAGCAGCCCCGCGGGGAGCATGGAGACAGTCCGCGTCCACGCAGTCTTCTCCCGGCTTCTTCTCCTCGGCGTTGTGGGTAAGAACCTCCGACTGCCTTTTTCTTTTTCTCTGTCAGGGAACACCTTCACCTGCTCAAAGTTTGCAGCGTGACAACACTTCACTACTTCCTGCTCACACACACACACACACACACACACACACACACGTGTGTTGAAGAGTGTACTACGTGTACTGCATGTACTGCATTTACTGTGCGTGTATACTGCATGTACTTAATTTACTGCATGTATTGTATATATTGCATCTACTACGTATATTGCATGTACTGCATGTATTGCGTGTATTGCATGTACTGCATGTACTACATGTATTGCATATATTGCATGTACTACGTGTATTGCATATATTGCATGTACTGCATTTACTGTGCGTGTACTGCATGTACTTAATTTACTGCATGTATTACATATATTGCATCTACTACGTGTATTGCATATATTTCATGTACTGCTTGTATTGCGTGTATTGCATGTATTGCATATATTGCATGTACTACGTGTATTCCTTCCTTGCATGTACTACGTGTATTGCATATATTGCATGTACTGCATGTATTGTGTGTAATGCGTGTACTGCATGTATTGCATGTATTGCGTGTATTGCATGTACTGCATGTACTTAATTTACTGCATATATTGCATGTACTGCGTGTATCGCATGTATTGCGTGTACTGCGTGTACTGCATGTATTGCGTGTACTACACTGCATGTACTGCATGTATTGCATATATTGCATGTACTGCATGTATTGCGTGTACTGCATGTATTGCGTGTACTGCATGTATTGCGTGTACTGCATGTACTTCATTTACCGCATGTATTGCATATATTGCATGTACTGCATGTATTGCGTGTACTGCACTGCATGTACTGCATGTACTTCATTTACTGCATGTATTGCATGTATTGCATATATTGCATATATTGCATGTACTGCATGTATTGCATGTACTGCATGTATTGTATGTACTGTGTGTATTGTATGTACTGCATGTCCTGCATATATTGCATGTACTGCATATATTGCATATATTGCATGTATTGCATATATTGCATATATTGCATGTACTGCACGATGCAGTCACTTCCAACTATTTTTAATGAGCCTTTTTACTTGAGCGTGTCAGACGTTAATCTGCTGTGTCAGAAGCAGATGATTGACATGTTTACATTTAGTCTTTGGTCATTTTGTGTAATGTGCAAGTCACCTGGCAACAGGACATCGTGTGTACTGTGTGTGTACATTGTGTGTATTGTGTGTGTACATTCTCAACTATGATGTATTATTTCACCATCTTGGTCACGACTTGCCGCGTTGACTTCATTTTGACTTGAAGTGTGAGAGCGTTGACCTTTCAGTATGTTGTTTGGAATACGACGCACACAAAAACATTTTGACAGTTTCTAGAACAACCAACCAGTGTTTTAACAATGCAGCTGAAAGAATGTAGGCTAAATACACTTAATGATAAAGCATGATGCTAACATTTAACTTTACACTCATTATATAACGTCTCAGACATTGAAACAACGTTGAGAACCTGTTGAATGATGTCCAGCAACTCAAGTACAAGGTTGAAACAACATCTTATTTACCACGTTTATTCAATGTCAGGTTGTGACATTGATTTGACAATGAAATGTGGTCATTTCCCAACCAATATTCTACAACACAAATACAACATTGAAACAACATGCTTTTTGACAACGTTTAATCAATGTTGGGTTCTAGCGTTGATATGAGGCAGGGTGCAGGTAAAAAGGTGTCTAATGCTTAAACCAAAAATAAACACTAAGAAAAGGCATTGAAGCTTAGGGAAGTCTATGCAGAACCAAACTAAACTGAACTGGCTACAAAGTAAACAAAAACAGAATGCTGGACGACAGCAAAGACTTACTGTGGAGCAAAGACGGTGTCCACAAAGTACATCCGAACATGACGTGACAATCAACAATGTCCCCACAAAGAAGGATAAAAACAACTGAAATATTCTTGATTGCTAAAACAAAGTAGATGAGGGGAATATCGCTCAAAGACATGAAACTGCACCAGGAAAATACCCAAAAAAGAGAAAAAGCCACCAAAATAGGAGCGCAAGACAAGAATTAAAACACTACACACAGGAAAACAGCTAACAACTTTCAACTGAGTTTCGTTTTTTAATAAATTCTGCTGGTGGTGTGCCTCCGCATTTTTTCAACGCAAAATATGTGCCTTGGCTCAAAAAAGGTTGAAAAACACTGACTTAAAGGGGAACATTATCACAATTTCAGAATTGTTAAAACCATTAAAAATCAGTTCCCAGTGGCTTATTAGATTTTTCAAAGTTTTTTTCAAAATGTTACCCATCACGCAATATCCCTAAAAAGAAGCTTCAAAGTGCCTGATTTTAACCATCGTTATATACACCCGTCCATTTTCCTGTGACGTCACATAGTGAAGCCAACACAAACAAACATGGCGGAAAGAACAGCAAGCTATAGCGACATTAGCTCGGATTCAGACTCGGATTTCAGCGGCTTAAGCGATTCAACAGATTACGCATGTATTGAAACGGATGGTTGTAGTGTGGAGGCAGGTAGCGAAAACCAAATTGAAGAAGAAACTGAAGCTATTGAGCCATATCGGTTTGAACCGTATGCAAGCGAAACCGACGAAAACGACACGACAGCCAGCGACACGGGAGAAAGCGAGGACGAATTGGGCGATCGCCTTCTAACCAACGATTGGTATGTGTTTGTTTGGCATTAAAGGAAACTAACAACTATGAACTAGGTTTACAGCATATGAAATACATTTGGCAACAACATGCACTTTGAGAGTGCAGACAGCCCAATTTTCATCAATTAATATATTCTGTAGACATACCCTCTTTTCCTGAAAGCTGATCTGTCCAGTTTTGGAGTTGATGTCAGCAGGCCAGGGAAGCTAGGGTCGATATTCTTCTCTTGATCATCTTCGGGACGGTGTGAGCCAAGACATCCAGGGGGTTTAGCTCGCTCGTCTGCGGGAACAAACTGCCGCCATTGCTTGCCGTGCTAGCGAGGTCCTTTGTCCCTGAATTGCTCACACACTCCGGCAGATTCAATGGGGGTCTGGCGGCAGTTTTCTTTGACTTTATGGTTGGAAATGCATCTGCTTTGAGTGTCGCAGGATATCCACACATTCTTGCCATCTCTGTCGTAGCATAGCTTTCGTCGGTAAAGTGTGCGGAACAAACGTCCAATTTCTTGCCACTTTGGCATCTTTGGGCCACTGGTGCAACTTGAATCCGTCCCTGTTGGTGTTGTTACACCCTCCGACAGCACACCGACGAGGCATGATGTCTCCAAGGTACGGAAAACAGTCGAAAAAACGGAAAATAACAGAGCTGATTTGACTCGGTGTTTGAGAAAATGGCGGATTGCTTCCCGACGTCATCGCTCCGAGAGCAAATATTAGAAAGGCGTTTAATTCGCCAAAATTCACCCATTTAGAGTTCGGAAATCGGTTAAAAAAATATATGGTCTTTTTTCTGCAACATCAAGGTACATATTGACGCTTACATAGGTCTGGTGATAATGTTCCCCTTTAAAGGACAGAGAAGAGCACACCAGCTGGTTGGCAGAAACGAGGACACTGACCTTTTGTCTAATTATGAAACACATTTCAGTACGTGTGTATTCGGCGTGTTCTATTGCAAAGCACAACCCATAGAGGGCGCCAGGAATGTTTCATCCGTTCATGAAGACATTGATTGATTGATTGATTGAGACTTTTATTAGTAGATTGCACAGTGAAGTACATATTCCGTACAATTGACCACTAAATGGTAACACCTGAATAAGTTTTTCAACTTGTTTAATCAATTCATGATACAAATACATACTATCATCATAATACAGTCATCACACAAGTTCATCATCAGAGTATATACATTAAATTATTTACATTATTTACAATCCGGGGAGGTGGGATATGGAGGGGGGAGGGTGTTAGTCAAGGGTTGTAGTTGCCTGGAGGTGTTCTTTTAGTGCGGTTTTGAAGGAGGATAGAGATGCCCTTTCTTTTACACCTGTTGGGAGTGCATTCCACATTGATGTGGCATAGAAAGAGAATGAGTTAAGACCTTTGTTAGATGGGAATCTGGGTTTAACGTGGTTATTGGAGCTCCCCCTGGTGTTGTGGTTATGGCGGTCATTTACGTTTACGTTTACATTGCATTTATGCCGGGATTTATTGCGCAATATTAGCATTGACTAAGTCAAACGAGTCCATTTCAAGGAGTTAGCGTATGAACTAGCAATATGATGGAGTTGACTTTGTCTCAATGTTCACGTTCCAGATTTGAGTACTTTTAGACAGCGAGGCATCTTTGCCTGCAGCGATACGACTGCAGCACAGTCCAACCATCTGTCTCTCAGTCTGCCAAGTCGGCATGTGGAAGACTTTCTTGTTTGACTCACTGTATCACACCAACACACAAAACTGCCTGACGTGTGTGTTGGCTCTCATTGTGACCTTATTTGGCCCAGTTTTTTTTCTAAACATCACGTCTCTCCTTCATATTTTAGTAATGAAATGGGGCCTAAATGTAATAATCTCACAACGGAGCAATTGTCTTGCTGTTGTCTACAGAAGTATCACAACATTAAAAAAGCACAGAACAGCTCTGGTTCAAAAAGAGAGGTAAAACAAAAGTAGTGAACGGAAGGCAAGATATTCTTTCTGATAACGTCGGACAAGCAGAAATGCACAAAGCCGTGTTTGTTTAGAGTGGAAGTTTAATGCTCCTTCAGCACCTGCAGTAAGCGGACTTGTCCAAAAGGTGGCGCCATAGCACAAATTTTTTTTTTTAGGCCTTACAAGTGCTAACTGCTAGCCTGAAACACATACACACAATGTCGTAACATGAACGTGCAACCCGTACATAATCAAAACATAAAAAGCACAGAACAGCTCCATTTCAAAAAGAGAGGTAAAACAAAAGTAGTGAACAGAAGGAAAAAAAGATAAATACTGTGATAACGTCGGACAAGCAGAAATGCACAAAGACATGTTTGTTTACAGTGGAAGTCTAATGCTTCTTCAGCACCTGCAGTAAGCGGACTCTTGTCCAAAAGGTGGCGCCATAGCACAAATATTTTTTTTAGGCCTTACAAAAATTGCTTTGTTAAATTTCGTTGTCGTCTTAACGAGCTGTATTAGTCACATTACAGCTGCTCCAAGTGTTAACTGCTAGCTTGAAACACATACACACAATGTCGTAACATGAACGCGCAACCCGTACATAATCACAACATAAAAAGCACAGAACAGCTCCGTTTCAAAAAGAGAGGTAAAACAAAAGTAGTGAACAGAAGGAAAAAAAGATAAATACTGTGATAACTCGGACAAGCAGAAATGCACAAAGACATGTTTGTTTACAGTGGAAGTCTAATGCTTCTTCAGCACCTGCAGTAAGCGGACTCTTGTCCAAAAGGTGGCGCCATAGCACAAATATTTTTTTTAGGCCTTACAAAAATTGCTTTGTTAAATTTCGTTGTCGTCTTAACGAGCTGTTTTAGTCACATTACAGCTGCTCCAAGTGCTAACTGCTAGCCTGAAACACATACGTACAATGTCGTAACATGAACACGCAACCCGTACATAATCACAACATAAAAAGCACAGAACAGCTCCGTTTCAAAAAGAGAGGTAAAACAAAAGTAGTGATCAGAAGGAAAAAAAGATAAATAGTGTGATAACGTCGGACAAGCAGAAATCCACAAAGACATGTTTGTTTACAGTGGAAGTCTAATGCTTCTTCAGCACCTGCAGTAAGCGGACTCTTGTCCAAAAGGTGGCGCCATAGCACAAATATTTTTTTTAGGTCTTACAAAAATTGCTTTGTTAAATTTCGTTGTCGTCTTAACGAGCTGTTTTAGTCACATTACAGCTGCTCCAAGTGCTAACTGCTAGCCTGAAACACATACGTACAATGTCGTAACATGAACACGCAACCCGTACATAATCACAACATAAAAAGCACAGAACAGCTCCGTTTCAAAAAGAGAGGTAAAACAAAAGTAGTGATCAGAAGGAAAAAAAGATAAATACTGTGATAACGTCGGACAAGCAGAAATCCACAAAGACATGTTTGTTTACAGTGGAAGTCTAATGCTTCTTCAGCACCTGCAGTAAGCGGACTCTTGTCCAAAAGGTGGCGCCATAGCACAAATATTTTTTTTAGGCCTTACAAAAATTGCTTTGTTGAATTTCGTTGTCGCCTCAACGAGCTGTTTTAGTCACATTACAGCTGCTCCAAGAGCTAACTGCTAGCCTGAAACACATACACACAATGTCGTAACATGAAGACACAACCCGTACATAATCACAACATAAAAAGCACAGAACAGCTGCGTTTCAAAAAGAGAGGTAAAACAAAAGTAGCGAACGGAAGGAAAGATAAATACTGTGATAACGTCGGACAAGCAGAAATGCACAAAGCCATGTTTGTTAGTGGAAGTCCAATGCTTCTTCAGCGCTTGCAGTGAGCGTACTCGTCCAAAGGGTGGCGCCACAGCACAAATATTAACACACCTTTCCGTTTGTGTTAGGTTTTGCGCATGTCAAAGTATAGTATTCCGATTTAAGATGTGATGCATGAAAATGCACATCAGAATCAGATCTTTTTTTTTCCCAGGGTCTATGTAGACCGGAACATTCTAATCCCAATGATGTACTCATGGCTACTGATTTTGACACATTTTCCCCTTGTGGTGAAAAATCATAACGATCGTAAATTCTTTCCACATGCTCGATGTCAGGTTCAAACACTGATGACATCTATTAAACAGACAAGAAGCAAGGAATTAAACAGAGACAGAATTCAATTTAGCTCATTGAGGAGAAACGTCTGGGCTGAACTCTTTGTGCAGTCTTCCACCACACTCTGATGAAAAGTTGCATGCCTCCTCCTTTATTTGGACTTTCCCTTAGTACATGGCTACAGCTGTTTCTAAGGAAGGGGGGTCGTAAACAGCTATTGCCCTCTGTCATAAAACAGTTCAAAGAAAAGATGCCTGGAGCTTACGTCAGGTCCTGCTTCCTCTCCGCTTTGTAGATCTCGCGTCAAGATAAGATCTTCTTGTGGATTACAATAGATCAAAGAAACTGACACCCTCATCAAATCAAATCAAATCAACTTTATTTATAAAGCACATTTAAAATTTACCACAGGGGTAGCCAAAGTGCTGTACAATGAACAGGTTAAAAGATAAAACGAGTACCGAGCAAACACAACACAACACAAACAGAACACGATAAAAAATAAATAATTAAAATAGAATAAATAAAAACATAAAAACACAAAAACAGGTTCACAGCAGGTGTATTATGGGGCGCCATTGCAGGATGGATATCACTCAGTGTTAAAAGCCATGGAATAAAAGTATGTTTTTAAGAGAGATTTAAAAACAGGAAGAGAGGAGGCTTGTCTAACACTCAGGGGTAGGTCGTTCCAGAGCTTGGGAGCAGCAACGGCGAAAGCTCTGTCACCTCTAAGCTTCAGCCTTGTGTCAGGGACCGTCAACAGCAGCTGATCGGCTGATCTTAAGGATCGGGTGGGGCAGTAAGGCTGAAGGAGGTCGGAGAGATAGGTTGGCGCGAGGTTGTTTAGACATTTAAAAACAAATAAAAGGAGTTTAAAATGTATTCGGTAACGCACAGGGAGCCAGTGAAGGGACGCTAAAATAGGGGTGATGTGCTCACGTCTGCGGGTCTGTGTTAGCAGACGAGCAGCAGAGTTCTGCACGAGCTGCAGGCGGGCGAGGGAGGCCTGGCTAATGCCAACATACAGGGCATTACAGTAATCAAGACGAGTCGAGATAAAGGCGTGGATTAATTTCTCAAGATCATGACTTGATAGAAGCGGTTTCACTTTCGCTATTTGGCGTAATTGATAAAAGCTTTTTTGAATGACGCTGCTGATTTGTTTTTCGAATTTAAAATCTGAGTCAAACTTTACCCCCAGGTTTGTGACACAGTCGCTGAGATACGGGGTCAGAGTGCCGAGGTCAACGTTGGGGGAGGGAGAGCGACTTGGACCGAACAACATAACTTCTGTTTTGTCTTCATTTAGGCTCAGGAAGTTAGCTGAAAGCCAGACTTTGATGTCGTGCAGGCAGTCAATAAGATGTTGAACCGTGTTATTTTGTGCCATGGGAAAATAAATCTGGCAATCATCGGCGTAAAAATGAAATGCAATACTGTACTTCCTAAAAATAGAACCAAGGGGGAGAAGGTAAAGCGCAAATAAAATTGGGGCAAGGATTGAGCCCTGGGGGACCCCATGTGGTAAAGGAGCTGTGGACGACATAAAACTGTCTACTTTTACACAAAAACTCCTGTCGGTTAGGTACGACCGGAACCAGTTGAGGGCGGCGCCCTTAATGCCCACACAGTTCTCAAGACGAGTGATTAAGGTGGCGTGGTCGACGGTGTGGAACGCAGCAGACAGATCTAAAAGCACCAGGACAACATATTTACCAGAATCAGTGGACAGGAGGATATCGTTAAAAACTTTTAGAAGCGCTGACTCTGTGCTGTGGAGGGCTTTAAAACCGGACTGGAACAGCTCAGTGATACCATTATCCTCTAAGAAGGGCAACAACTGACTGTAGACAACCTTCTCTAATATTTTGGAAATGTATGGAAGATTAGAGATAGGTCTGAGGTTAGAGAGGAGAGAGGGGTCGAGGCTGGGTTTTTTAAGTAGAGGTGGTACCACTGCATGTTTAAACTCTACTGGAACTATTCCAGAAGAGAGGCTACTATTGATAATGTTAAGGACACTTGATCCAATAGTAGCAAGGACCTCCTTAAACAGGCGAGGTGGGAGGGCATCTGCAGGAGAACCAGAGGGCTTCATATGACTAACTGTGTCACTTAAAAAAGAAAAGGACACCGGCTCAAACTGATGGAAAACAGAAGCGAAATGCAGGGGAACAGAAGGGTCATATGAAGGCTGAGATAGACTGGCTCTAATTGACACAATTTTGTCAGTGAAAAAATGGAGACAATTTTCACAGAATTCAAAAGAAGCATCAAAACCAACAGATTTGGGAGCATCAATGACAGTGTTAATAGTTTTAAACAGAACTCTGGGGTTGTTACAGTTAGAAGATATAATCTGAGATAGATGTATATTCATTTCTGCTTTTACAGTCATCTGAAAGGAAAACAGGCTTTCTTTAAAAATGGCAAAGGACACATGCAGCCTGTCTTTTTTCCATTTTCTCTCTGCTCTTCTACATACGCGCCTGGCAGCCCGAGTGACGTCATTCAACCAGGGCTGAGGCGTGGCTTTAGCGCGGCGGCATTTGAAAGGCGCGATCGTGTCCAGTGTTTGTAAACAAATAGAGTTGAACCCAGAAACCAACTCTTCAGTATTCAGACATACAGAGGCTGCAGAATTATCATCACAAAGAGTCGAAAAAAATAGAGGTGAACCGAGCAGGAGACGAAGAATTAAACATGCGAGAGCGCACAATTTAACTGGACACTGCGTGGGAATATCAAACAAGATCGGCATGTCGCTTCCCATCCTACACAGTGGAGTTTTACAAGCCTTTTGCTTGGTAAGATCAAAGACAGCTTTTGTCTGCTCGCCGTGAACTCATGGCAACACAAAGTTTTGTGATAACTAAGATACAATTATTATGTCACTCCCATTTTCCTGACATTTTTGATGGTGGGTCGAGGAATTGGGGCGGACGTGACAGCTGGGTCATGTGAGCGCTGGGTCATGTGTGGCGTGAACCCCGAGTTGCACGGGGGACTGAGGGCCGCTTTACATTTCTCCTATTGTCCACTCAGCCAAAGGTCTGTGAGATCACACGTCGCTGGTGTTGGACCAGAGGGGCGTGGCTTACCGTCTTTCTTCTGTTTGTTTCCAAAGGTGTTTGACGAGGTTGAGGTCAGGGCTTTTCTGGTTCTTCCTGTGTGCACTGGTTCCAAGCCTGTGACGTGAATAGAAGGATTGTGGCTCTGAGGGAGCTCGTCGTTAACGATGACATCACACTAAGTTATGAAGCCTTTTTTTTAAAAATTATTTCTGATATTTGGCATCAGTTTCCAAGCATGTGTGTGCTCTGCAATGGTCTGTTCTCTCCCTTGTGATCACACCCGCCTTTTCATATTTGCTGCTCTGCAGGAGCATATGTTGCTGCTTCTGTGCCATCACAATGTATGTGTGACCTAATTACTGTGCAGCCCAGCTTTAATTCTTTACATTGGACCCGTTGTGAATGGAATCTACATCCTGGTGGTCTGAACATGCTTTGGCGTAAATGTTGCTCTGCACTCACATTTGTAACCCACTTTTCTGTTTGTGTTCCCTTTAAAGGGGAACATTATCACAATTTCAGAAGGGTAAAAACCATTAAAAATCAGTTCCCAGTGGCTTATTTTATTTTTCGAAGTTTTTTTCAAAATTTTACCCATCACGTAATATCCCTACAAAAAGCTTCAAAGTGCCTGATTTTAACCATCGTTATATACACCCGTCCATTTTCCTGTGACGTCACATAGTGAAGCCAACACAAACAAACATGGCGGAAAGAACAGCAAGCTATAGCGACATTAGCTCGGATTCAAACTCGGATTTCAGCGGCTTAAGCGATTCAACAGATTACGCATGTATTGAAACGGATGGTTGTAGTGTGGAGGCAGGTAGCGAAAACCAAATTGAAGAAGAAACTGAAGCTATTGAGCCATATCGGTTTGAACCGTATGCAAGCGAAACCGACGAAAACGACACGGGAGAAAGCGAGGACGAATTGGGCGATCGCCTTCTAACCAACGATTGCTATGTGTTTGTTTGGCATTAAAGGAAACTAACAACTATGAACTAGGTTTACAGCATATGAAATACATTTGGCAACAACATGCACTTTGAGAGTGCAGACAGCCCAGTTTTCATCAATTAATATATTCTGTAGACATACCCTCATCCGCGGTCTTTTCCTGTAAGCTGATCTGTCCAGTTTTGGAGTTGATGTCAGCTAGGGTCGATATTCTTCTCTTGATCATCTTTGGTGGCATAAGGGACGGTGTGAGCCAAGACATCCAGGGGGTTTAGCTCGCTCGTCTGCGGGAACAAACTGCCGCCATTCCTTGCCGTGCTAGCGAGGTCCTTTGTCCCTGAATTGCTCACACACTCCGGCAGATTCAATGGGGGTCTGGCGGCAGATTTCTTTGACTTTATGGTTGGAAATGCATCTGCTTTGAGTGTCGCAGGATATCCACACATTCTTGCCATCTCTGTCGTAGCATAGCTTTCGTCGGTAAAGTGTGCGGAACAAACGTCCAATTTCTTGCCACTTTGGCATCTTTGGGCCACTGGTGCAACTTGAATCCGTCCCTGTTCGTGTTGTTACACCCTCCGACAACACACCGACGAGGCATGATGTCTCCAAGGTACGGAAAACAGTCGAAAAAACGGAAAATAACAGAGCTGATTTGACTCGGTGTTTGAGAAAATTCCGGATTGCTTCCCGATGTGACGCCACGTTGTGACGTCATCGCTCCGAGAGCGAATATTAGAAAGGCGTTTAATTCGCCAAAATTCACCCATTTAGAGTTCGGAAATCGGTTAAAAAAATATATGGTCTTTTTTCTGCAACATCAAGGTATATATTGACGCTTACATAGGTCTGGTGATAATGTTCCCTTTTAAGACTGAAAATGAAAGCGTCCATGCCAAACCCTCTCCAAAAGCATCAGAATGTACGCTCTTTAAATCTGTCTTAACTCATATCACTGCTATTTTCGTTTAGAGAAAGTCGACAAATAACTTTATAAACAAGACATAAAGATATATTCCCCCGTCACAACAACTCTTTCCTTCTTTACACACAAGCGCACACACAAATCTGTGTGTGTGTGTGTGTATATATGTATGTGTCTGTGTATATATGTATGTACGTATGTATATGTATGTGTGTGTATGTATGTATATGTATATATATTTATATATGTATATATATATATATATATATATATATATATATATATATATATATAATGCCACAAAGTGGGCAAATTTCAAACGGCTAGTTTGGAGAAAGTATGGAGGAAGATTTATAAATATCTCTGCCACGCCTCCGTGGTTTGATTTCAAATTTGCGGGACTCATGCAGGTCCCAAATACACAAAAACAGGCACCAATAGGTAAGAAAAGTTGGTTTTGCATTTTAGGCCCCCTTTTTGATTGATTGATTGAAACTTTTATTGGTAGATTGCACACTACAGTACATATTCCCTACAATTGACCACTAAATGGTAACACCCCAATAAGTTTTTCAACTTGTTTAAGTCGGGGTCCACGTTAATCAATTCATGGTACAGCTATATACTATCATCATAATACAGTCATCACACAAGTTCATCATCAGAGTATATACATTGAATTATTTACATTATTTACAATCCGCGGGGTGGGATGTGGTGGGGGGAGGGTGTTAGTCAAGGGTTGAAGTTGCCTGGAGGTGTTCTTTTAGTGCGGTTTTGGAGGAGGATAGAGATGCCCTTTCTTTTACACCTGTTGGGAGTGCATTCCATATTGATGTGGCATAGAAAGAGAATGAGTTTAGACCTTTGTTAGATGGGAATCTGGGTTTAACGTGGTTAGTGGAGCTCCCCCTGGTGTTGTGGTTATGGCGGTCATTTACGTTAAGGAAGTAGTTTGACATGTACTTGGGTATCAGGGAGGTGTAGCGGATTTTATAGACCAGGCTCAGTGCAAGTTGTTTTACTCTGTCCTCCACCCTGAGCCAGCCCACTTTGGAGAAGTGGGTAGGAGTGAACAATAAGGAATTTTATTGTGTGTTGGCCCTGCGATGAGGTGGCGACTTGTCCCGAATGCAGCTGAGATAGGTGCCTGCACCCCCCGCCACCCCAAAGCGGTAGAAAATGGATGGATTTAAGCCTCTTTTGCACAAGCGCCATCTTGGCTTGGTTGACCACCGCTGCTTTTCCCTTCCAGGGAGAAGTCACGTGACGAAATACAAGCAATTGGCTTAAATCCCACTTTCAAAGCCTGCGAAGCAAACAAGCGCACATTCCAACACGCAAAAGAAAAATGTGTGGCTTGCATATTGCATGACAGTTTGTTGTCATGTGAATGATGTGAGGAGCCTTCCAAAGGTTTCCTCTCAACAGATGGAAGCATGGCTGCTCTTTCCAATCAACTGCAGACTGAGGCTTAGCTGGCCTCCTGCAGTTTGGGAACCTTAAAGCTTCTAACTGGCCATCTTGTAGAGAGAAAAAAAAACATTGAGCAGAATGATGTTTCTGGATGACTTCTATGAAGTTGGTAAGAAACTTAAGAAATAAAAGTTACCGTATTTTTCGGACTATAAGGCGCACTAAAATTCCTTTCATTTTCTCAAAACTCGACAGTGCGCCTTGTAACCCGGAATAATTCTGGTTATGCTTACAGTCAGGTTCAAACACTGATGACATTTATTAAACAAGACAAGAAGCAAAGAATCAAACAGAGGCAGAATTCAATTTTGCTCAATTGAGGAGAAACGTGTCGACCTGTAACCTCTTACAGTGTCACCCACGCTCTGACGAAAAAGGTTTACGTCTCCTCCTTTATTTGGACACTCCCTGTTTACACAACATCTGCTTCCAAAGGAATGGGGAGTATGTAAACAGTAATTATTTTCGGTCACATTAACACAAAAGGAAAAGATGGCTTGGGCTGGTCCTGGCTTCAGCCTGGGCAGGTCTTGGATGACAATAGATAACCCCCTCCTGTCTCCTCCCATCGTACAAAATGGAATTTTCCAAGCCTTTGCTTGGTGCAACAAAGACAGCCTCTTGTCTGTTCATTGGGAACACAGAACGGAAAGTTTTTTGAAAATTTACATACAATTTTTCTGAAACTTACCGACCTCGAAGCAATTTTGTTTGGTGCATGGTGTAATGATAAGGGTGACCAGTAGATGGCAGTCACACATAAGAGCTACGTGTGGACTGCAATATGATGCCGGTAAACAACACCAAAACTTTAAATGTTCCATTGAAAATAAAGAACATTACCACACGGCGCTCACAAATCTGTCAAAATATTTTAATACGACTTTGAATCTGCACCGCTTGATGGATTGTCGGCGCATTACGGCTACCGTAGTCAGAAATACAAGTATTACTATGGTGTGTGTATAAGGACCGCAAAATGGCACCCATTAGCAGACATATTATCTAGCGTTTTGTTTCACAATATTATGCAAAAGCAACTTTTCTTACCTTCTGGTACCTGCTGATGTGTTTTTGGGATCTGCATAAGTCCTGAAAATTTGCGCAAGTCCGCCTTTGTAGTCTGTGACGACACCGTAGTCGATAAGCTTCTTCTTTTTCTCTATCTTCTTGTTATGTGACATTCATCCTCCACTGTTGCCATTTCTAATATAAAGTAGTGTAAAGTTCTTACTTATATCTGTCAGTAAACTCACCATGAAAGCACTAAAACATACCGGTGTAGTGAGTTGACATTATTCACCCAAGGAACTTTAGTTATTTGAGAGTTCCGGTCACGGGACATATTTCGGGCGTCGTTGTTGCACTAGTGAGCCACGCATGAGGAGATGCTGCTCCTTTATTGATTGAAGTAAAGTGTGAATGTCATTAAAACAGTTAGCGCCATCTTTTCAATCCAATCCAATCCACTTTATTTGGACCGCACATTTAAACAACAAAAAATGTTTCCAAAGTGTTGCACAACAATATTAAAAACAATATTCAAATATTATCCTTAGCTCCACCAATGGCTGAATAAAAACAAAAAATAAATAAATATAAAACCAATATAAAAATAAATATGATTAAAACATTTTAAAAGGGTAAAACCAATTAAAACAATAAATACAAATCTAAATAAAATAAAAATCTAAATATATATATATTTTGACACTTCTTCCACTCCCGTCCTTGCACGCTACACCGCTACAACAAAGATGATGGGGAGAAAGACGCTGTCCAAGTGGAGGCACGTAAATAAGACCGCCCACAAAACGGCGCATCCTCAAGTGACTGTCAGAAAGGGACTTGAAGATGATGAGTAAAACATCACCTATGCAACATTTTGAGCAAATAACCACCATTACATGTTATGTAGACCACAAGGAAGTCTTTTACATTTAGAAAATAATCACAATTAAAGCTGCAAGCAGCGTTGGACGGGCCCGCGTATTTGGCAGGTGCTAGTCCTAAGTGTCCCAATACTTTTGTCTACTTTTAGTCTGAAGTGTCCCAAGACTTTTGTCTAGTGTACCTACCTTGTCTGCATTGTGTGGGCACGTTGGTGCTTCCTGCTTTTGAGCAGCCATCTTAAAAAAAAAGCAGCGCAGCAGCATCAGCGAAGCGGGTCTTTGAAGGGTCATAAAATCAAAACCGGAGCAGGTATCACAACTCTTTCACCAACTTTTAATCAGAAGGGTTCAATCTCTCTCCTGTGGTAGTTTGAAGCCGAAACAACAAACGCGCTCAGAGGAGATAATGTTAGAAGAAAGGGGACGGGTTTTTACAAAAATGTTGTGTTGAAGGGGGAATAGCAAACTTCCTGTATATTTGTGCTGGGGGTTGTCAATTTATGAAATGTAGGTGTAAGTGAGACCTACGGAGAGGTTTTTGTTTCATGTCTCTCCGACCTTCCCAGTGGGAGTTACAGGCAGTTTTGTAATTTTTTTCTTCCCAGGAGCAGTTTTTTGTCCGTTTTATTCAAAAATTGCTGTAGAGCACAATTTTTAGATTTGGGGTTAGGTTTTTTCATTAGATCACAGTTTTAGCCAGTCCTGATGTGTGTGTTCAGTTTGGTGAGTTTTGAAGCATGTTAAGGGGGTCAAATTACAGCTCAAAGAGGCAAAAGTGACTGTTTTTAGTACTTTTTTGTGTTGAAGGGGGAATAGCCAACTTCCTGTTGATTGTAGCCCGAGAATGTACCATTGTGAAAGTTAGGTCTGAGTCAGACCTACATAGAGGATTTTGTTTCATGTCTTTCCGACCTTCCTAGTGGGAGTTACAGGCAGTCTAGTTTTTCTTTTTTCCTAGGGGGCGCTAGAGCGCAATTTTGATTTTTGCAGTTTGGTTTTTTTATTAAAAGGCAATTTTCGCAGGTTCTGATGTGTGGGTCAAATATGGTGAGTTTTGAAGCATGTTAAGTGGGTCAAATTACAGCTCAAAGAGGTGGTCGGTATAATAATAATAAAGAATTAAAGCTGCAAGCAGCATTGGTCGGGCCCGCGTATTTGGCAGGTGCTAGTCCTAAGTGTCCCAATACTTTTGTTTAGTTGTCGTCATAAGTGTCCCAATACTTTTGTCTACTTTTAGTCTGAAGTGTCCCAAGACTTTTGTCTAGTGTACCTACCTTGTCTGCATTGTGTGGGCACGTTGGTGCTTCCTGCTTTTGAGCAGCCATCTTAAAAAAACAGCACTGCAGGAGCATCAGTGCAGCGGGTCTTTGAAGGGTCATAAAATCAAAACCGGAGCAGGTATCACAACTCTTTCACCAACTTTTAATCAGAAGGGGTCAATCTCTCTCCTGTGTTAGTTTGAAGCCGAAACAACAAACGCGCTCAGAGGAGATAATGTTTGAAGAAAGGGGACGGGTTTTTACAAAAATGTTGTGTTGAAGGGGGAATAGCAAACTTCCTGTATATTTGTGCTGGGGGTTGTCAATTTATGAAATGTAGGTGTAAGTGAGACCTACGGAGAGGTTTTTGTTTCATGTCTCTCCGACCTTCCCAGTGGGAGTTACAGGCAGTTTTGTAATTTTTTTCTTCCCAGGAGCAGTTTTTTTGTCCGTTTTATTCAAAAATTGCTGTAGAGCACAATTTTTAGATTTGGGGTTAGGTTTTTTCATTAGATCACAGTTTTAGCCAGTCCTGATGTGTGTGTTCAGTTTGGTGAGTTTTGAAGCATGTTAAGGGGGTCAAATTACAGCTCAAAGAGGCAAAAGTGACTGTTTTTAGTACTTTTTTGTGTTGAAGGGGGAATAGCCAACTTCCTGTTGATTTTAGCCCGAGAATGTACCATTATGAAAGTTAGGTCTGAGTCAGACCTACATAGAGGATTTTGTTTCATGTCTTTCCGACCTTCCTAGTGGGAGTTACAGGCAGTCTAGTTTTTTTTTCCCTAGGGGGCGCTAGAGCGCAATTTTGATTTTTGCAGTTTGGTTTTTTTATTAAAAGGCAATTTTCGCAGGTTCTGATGTGTGGGTCAAATATGGTGAGTTTTGAAGCATGTTAAGTGGGTCAAATTACAGCTCAAAGAGGTGGTCGGTATAATAATAATAAAGAATAATAAAACCTTAGAAATTCAATAGGTCCTTATGTCCCATTGCATAAGGACTCCCTGTGGGAGTCCTTTTGCAATGGGCCACTGCGGGCCCTAATAATAGGACTCCTTTAAAGGCCTACTGAAAGCCACTACTACCGACCACGCAGTCTGATAGTTTGTATATCAATGATGAAATCTTAACATTGCAACACATGCCAATACAGCCGGGTTAACTTCTAAAGTGCAATTTTAAATTTCCTGCGAAACTTCCGGTTGAAAACGTCTAGGTATGATGACGTATGCGCGTGACGTCGATGGTTGAAACGGAAGTATTGGGACGCCATTGTATCCAATACAAACAGTTCAGTTTTCATCGCAAAATTCCACAGTATTCTGGACATCTGTGTTGGTGAATCTTTTGCAATTTGTTTAATGAACAATGGAGACTGCAAAGAAGAAAGCTGTAGATGCGATCGGTGTATTAGCGTCTGGCTACAGCAACACAACCAGGAGGACTTTGACTTGGATAGCAGACGCGCTATCCGACGCTAGCCGCCGACCGCATCGATGAACGAGTGAAGTCCTTCCTCGATCGCTGGAACGCAGGTGAGCACTGGTGTTGATGAGCAGATGAGAGCTGGCGTAGGTGGAGAGCTAATGTTTTTAGCATAGCTCTGTCGAGGTCCGTAGCTAAGTTAGATTCAATGGCGTCGTTAGCAACAGCATTGTTACCGTATTTTCCGCACTATAAGGCGCACCGGATTATTAGCCGCACCTTCAATGAATTACATATTTCATAACTTTGTCCACCAATAAGCCGCCCCGGATTATAAGCCGCGCCTACGCTGCGCTAAAGGGAATGTCAAAAAAAACAGTCAGATAGTTCAGTCAAACTTTAATAATATATTGAAAACCAGCGTTCTAACAACTCTGTCCCAAAATGTACGCAAATGTGCAATCACAAACATAGTAAAATTCAAAATGGTGTAGAGCAATAGCAACATAATGTTGCTCGAACGTTAATGTCACAACACACAAAATAAACATAGCGCTCACCTTCTGAAGTTATTCTTCATTCGTAAATCCTTCGAATTCTTCGTCTTCGGTGTCCGAATTGAAAAGTTGCGCAAGCGTGGGTTCCAAAATGGCCGGCTCCGTCTCTTCGAAGTCATCGGAGTCAGTGTCGCTGTTGTTGTCCAGTAGTTCTGTGAATCCTGCCTTCCGGAAAGCTCGGACCACAGTTGTGACCGAAATATCTGCCCAGGCATTTACGATCCACTGGCAAATGTTGACGTATGTCGTCCGGCGCTGTCTGCCCGTCTTAGTGAAGGTGTGTTCGCCTTCGGAGCTGTGTGAAAAAAGCCACCCGGCCTCTTCGCGTAAACTTCCCTTAACCACTCGCTCATCTTTTCTTCATCCATCCATCCCTTCGAGTTAGCTTTTATGATGACGCCGGCTGGAAAGGTCTCTTTTGGCAAGGTCTTCCTTTTGAATATCACCATGGGTGGAAGTTAGCATGGCAAGCTAGAACCACAGTGAAGGATGACTTCTCATTCCCTGTGGTGCGAATATTCACCGTACGTGCTCCCGTTCCACAGTGCGGTTCACAGGAATATCAGTTGCTGTGAAATACGGTAGTAATCCGTGTGCGGATGGAGAGATTGCGTCTTTTTATGAACCGGATCCTTGTCGCTTAGTAGGAGCCATTTTGTGGTCTTTACAGATGTAAACAGGAAATGAAACGTACGGTGATATCCGCGCGTTTTTTCTTCTTCTTCCGGGGGCGGGTGGTTGCTTACAGTAGAAGAAGAAGCGCTTCCTGTTCTATGGGGGCGGGTGCTTTCCTTGGCGGTTGCTTGCGTAGAAGAAGAAGCGCTTCCTGTTCTACCGGGAAAAAAGATGGCGGCTGTTTACCGAAGTTGCGAGATCGAAACTTTATGAAAATGAATCGTAATAAAGCGCACCGGGTTATAAGGCGCACTGTCAGCTTTAGAGAAAATTTGTGGTTTTTAGGTGCGCCTTATAGTGCGGAAAATACGGTAAGCTTCGCCAGGCTGGAAAGCATTAACCGTGTAGTTACAGGTCCATGGTTTAATAGTATTGTTGATTTTCTGTCTATCCTTCCAGTCTTTTGTTTCTATCTGCAGTTAAGCACGATGCTATCACGTTAGCTCCGTAGCTAAAGTGCTTCACCAATGTATTGTCGTGGAGATAAAAGTCACTGTGAATGTCCATTTCGCGTTCTCGACTCTCATTTTCAAGAGGATATAGTATCCGAGGTGGTTTTAAAATACAAATCCGTGATCCACAATAGAAAAAGGAGAGAGTGTGGAATCCAATGAGCCCTTGTACCTAAGTTACGGTCAGAGCCAAAAAAGATGCGTCCTGCACTGCACTCTAATACTTCACTCTCACGTTCCTCATCCACAAATTTTTCATCCTAGCTCAAATTAATGGGGTAATCGTCGCTTTCTCGGTCCCAATCGCTCTCACTGCTGGTGTAAACAATGGGGAAATGTGAGGAGACTTTCAACTTGTGACGTCACGCTACTTCCGGTACAGGCAAGGCTTTGTTTTAATCAGCGACCAAAAGTTGCGAACTTTATCGTCGTTGTTCTATACCAGGGGTCAGCAACCCGCGGCTCTAGAGCCGCATGCGGCTCTTTAGCGCCGCCCTAGTGGCTCTCTGGAGCTTTTTCAAAAATGTATGAAAAATGGAAAAAGTTGAGGGGAAAAAATATTTTTTTGTTGTTTTAATATGGTTTCTGTCGGAGGACAAACATGACACAAACCACCCTAATTGTTATAAAGCACACTGTTTATATTAAACATGCTTCACTGATTCGAGTATTTGGCGAGCGCCGTTTTGTCCTGCTAATTTTGGCAGTCCTTGAACTCACCTTAGTTTGTTTACATGCATATCTTTCTGCGACTTTATAGGACGTGTTTTATGCCACTTCTTTTTCTGTCTCATGTTCAGAGGTGGGTAGAGTAGCCAGAAATTGTACTCAAGTAAGAGTACTGTTACTTTAGAGATTTATTACTCAAGTAAAAGTAAGGAGTAGTCACCCAAATATTTACTTGAGTAAAAGTAAAAAGTATGTTGTGAAAAAACTACTCAAGTACTGAGTAACTGATGAGTAACATATACACACATATCATATATAT
Source organism: Nerophis lumbriciformis (assembly GCF_033978685.3). Lineage (NCBI taxonomy): Eukaryota > Metazoa > Chordata > Actinopteri > Syngnathiformes > Syngnathidae > Nerophis > Nerophis lumbriciformis. The sequence goes on along the minus strand of NC_084552.2, from coordinate 8,393,670 downwards.
ATATATATATATATATATATATATATATATATATATATATATATATGTCTTAATAAGGTTATCCAAAAAATAGTGCTCGATACCGTAGTAGAGCGCAATATATGTATGTGTGGGAAAAAAATCACAAGACTATTTCATCTCTACAGGCCTGTTTCATGAGGGGGGGTACCCTCAATCTCCTGACGATTGAGGGTACCCCCCCTCATGAAACAGGCCTGTAGAGATGAAATAGTCTTGTGATTTTTTTCCCACACATACATATATATATATATATATATATATATATATATATACATATATACACACACACATATATATATATATATATACACATATATATAAATATATACACACATATATATATACATACATTGATATATACAGTATATAATTTGTATTTATTTATTTTGCCGTTTTTGTTTACATGTTAAAGGGGTTTTAATGAATATACATGCATGTTTAACACATATAGATTCCTTTCTTTCATGAAGACAAGAATATAAGTTGGTGTATTACCTGATTCTGATGACTTGCATTGATTGTAATCAGACAGTAGTGCTGGTAACGTCCATGTTTTCAAATGGAGGATAAAAAAAGTTCCTCCTTTCTGTCTAATACCACATGAAAGTGGTTGGTTTTTGGCATCTTATTTGTTCAGCTTCCATATTCGTTTTAAGACACTTTACAAGAAATACATTGGCGGCAAATTCCGTAGCTTGCTAGCTTGTTTGCGCTGGCTTTCGGAGACTCTTATTTTGAAAGCGCAGGCGCGATGGAGCGGCACTTTTATTGTGAAGACAGGAACTGTGCAGTCAGTCTTTAGGCTTTTGACGGGATGTACGGTTGAAAAAATCCTTCACGCTTTTGATTGATTGATTGATTGATTGAAACTTTTATTAGTAGATTGCACAGTACAGTACATATTCCGTACAATTGACCACTAAATGGTAACACCCCAATAAGTTTTTCAACTTGTTTAAGTCAGGTCATGTGACCGCCTGGCTCTGTTTGATTGGTCCAACGTCACCAGTGACTGCATCTGATTGGTGGAACGTAGTGAACGTCACCAGTGACTGTATTTGTTGAAACGCAGGCACTATTGAGGTACCAAAACAAACAAAGCGTGCATTAGCAGATCGATAAAAATTAGTAGCGAGTAGCGAGCTGAATGTAGATAAAAGTAGCGGAGTAAAAGTAGCGTTTCTTCTCTATAAATATACTCAAGTAAAAGTAAAAGTATGTTGCATTAAAACTACTCTTAGAAGTACAATTTATCCCAAAAGTTACTCAAGTAGATGTAACGGAGTAAATGTAGCGCGTTACTACCCACCTCTGCTCATGTTGTCCACCAAACTTTTAACGTTGTGCATGAATCCACAAAGGTGAGTTTTGTTGATGTTATTGACTTGTGTGGAGTGCTAATCAGACATATTTGGTCACTGCATGACTGCGAGCTAATCGATGCTAACATGCTATTTAGGCTAGCTATATGTACATATTGCATCATTATGCCTCATTTGTAGCTATATTTGAGGTCATTTAGTTTCCTTTAAGTCATATTAATTCAAATTATATCTCATGACACATTATCTGTATGTAATATGGCTTTTAATTTTTTGCGGCTCCAGACAGATTTGTTTTTGTATTTTTGGTCCAATAAGGCTCTTTCAACATTCTGGGTTGCCGACCTCTGTTCTATACTAAATCCTTTCAGCAAAAATATGGCAATATCGCGAAATGATCAAGTATGACACATAGAATGGATCTGCTATCCCCGTTTAAATAAAAAAATGTCATTTCAGTAGGCCTTTAATGCACCCTACGGTTCTGGAAAATACGGTATTTCGTTCAACTACCTTATTTTTCGGACTATAAGTCGCAGTTTTTTTCATAGTTTGGCCGGGGGTGCGACTTACTATTATTATTAACACATTAGCGTAAAATATCAAATAATATTATTGATCTCATTCACGTAAGAGACTAGACCAGGGGTCGGCAACCCGCGGCTCCGGAGCCGCATGCGGCTCTTTGATCACTCTGATGCGGCTCAGCAGCATACTTGCTGAACCGCCCAATTTTCCCGTGAGACTTCCGGATTTCAGTGCCTCTCGCAGAAAACTCCCGGGATTAATATTCACCCTTACAGCTATAATAAGGGCGTGCCATGATGGTACAACATTTGGCGCTTTCTACAATCTGCATTAACAGCGTGCCAGCCCAACACTTGCTATACAATAAACATCTTCTGCTTGCACACGTAAGTGACAGCAAGGCATACTTTGTCAACAGCCACACAGGTTACACTGACGGTGACCATATAAAACAACTTTAACACTCTTACTAATAATGCGCCACACTTTGAACCAAAACCAAACAAGAATGACAAACACATTTCGGGAGAACATCTGCACCTTAAAACAACATAAACACAACAGAACAAACACCCAGAATCCCATGCAGCCCTGACTCTTCCGGGCTACATTATATACACCCCCCCCGCCCCCCTGCTGTGCGTAGGTTGAGGTGGGCGGGGTTTGGTAGCGGAGTGTATAATGAATCCCGGAAGAGTTAGGGCTGCATGGGATTCTGGGTATTTGTCCTGTTGTGTTTATGTTGTGTTACTGTGCAGATGTTCTCCCGAAATGTGTTTGTCATTCTTGTTTGGTGTGGGTTCACAGTGTGGCGCATTATTAGTAAGAGTGTTATAGTTTTTTTTTATACCGCCACCGTCAGTGTGACCTGTGTGGTTGTTCACGGCTTTCCACTTCCGGGAAGAAGTCACGTGATGGAACTTCAGCAATAGGACATCATTCAAAGATGTTATGAGTTGCAGCACTGAAGGATTGTGGTTGTGCTATCGATGGATTGCTCGGGCGTGACAATTGGTCGGATGGACGCTCATCAAAACATCCTGCATGCTATTGATCATCTCCATCCAAGCCAGCAGCAACAGTGTGTGTGTGTGTGTGTGTGGGGGTTGGGGGGAGGGCCGTCTAACAGGACAAGCTTCAGTATGAGTGCCAGTTGTCCGCCTGCCACTAGTTTTCGACTTGTCTGCATTCAATAGCCTTACATTCTTTCTGGACGGCAAAAAGTGACATGTTTGTGGTTTGTAGTAGCCAGGTTTCCACGGCTTTTGGTTTTGGTGTAGTTGGCAACTCCGCTTGGACATGAAAACAAAGATGTCAAGGCAGCACATCATGTGACTGTCCAGTGATCACATGACCATCTGGTCATGCAGCTGACTGAGAGACCACTTTGGCGTAATTGCCTTCAAAATACTGCCAATGACGTAGTCAACACATGAATAATATTTACACCACAGCAGTGTTTTTCAACCTTTTTTGAGCCGAGGCCCATTTTTTTTCCATAGAAAAAAAGCATTCAAAAATACGAAAACTCAGTTGACAGTTTATTTTTTATTTTTTATTTAGCCTTTATTTAACCAGGTAAAAAATCCCATTGAGATCAAAGATCTCTTTTCCAAGGGAGACCTGGCCAAGAGGGCAGCAGCAAGGTTACATTAAAAACAGTAAACAAATACATAAAACATCACATTTACAACATTAAAACTTGCTCACATGAGACATGTGCATACAGGCAGTCCTTTCACAGTAAAAAGTGGTTGTTGGATATGACTTTAAAGCATAACCAAGCATGCATCACTATAGCTCTTGTCTCAAAGTAGGTGTACTGTCACCACCAATCAAAGGGCCGCTGGGCTTTCTACTCGACCGCACCCGAACTCTGGAACCATACATACTGGAACCATGGGGGGGTTTGGTGATAGCGGGGGTGTATACTGTAGCCTGGAAGAGTTAGTGTTGCAAGGGATTCTGGGTATTTGTTCTGTTGTGTTTATGTTGTGTTACGGTGCGGATGTTCTCCCGAAATGTGTTTGTCATTCTTGTTTGGTGTGGGTTCACAGTGGGGCGCATATTAGTAACCGTGTTAAAGTTGTTTATACACCCACCCTCAGTGTGACCTGCATGGCTGTTGATCAAGTATGCCTTGCAGTCACTTTCGTGTGTATGCAGAAGCCACATACAACATGTGACTGGGCCGGCACGCTGTTTGTATGGAGGAAGAAGTGGACGTGACGACAAGTTGTAGAGGACGCTAAAGGCAGTGCCTTTAAGGCACACCTCCAATATTGTTGTCCGGGTGAATATCGTGAGAAATTCGGGAGATTTTTGGGAGGGGCACTGAAATACGGGAGTCTCCCAGAAAAATCGGGAGGGTTGGCAAGTATGTCTGGAACGTTCTCCCCGACCATTTTAGAGCACCACAGTTGGTCGACTGTTTTAAGAAGGGACTAAAAAGGCACCTTTTTAGCACAGCTTTTATCTCATTTCTCTGCCTTCTTGTTTTTAAATGCACTGCTTACTTATCTGTTTTATCCAGTGCTTTCATGCTTTTATTTCTATTTCATCTATGTTTCATCTAGTGTTTATCTAGTGTTTTTATTTCTATTTCATCTATGTTTCATCTAGTGTTTATCTAGTGTTTTTATTTCTATTTCATTTTTTTATTTAAATTTTAACTTTCTATTTTTTTTTTTTTTATACTTTGTAGCACTTTTGAGATTTTAACAAATGTAAAGTGCGTTACAAATGTAATTCATTATTATTATTATTATTATTATTTTATTACCTGTCACATCACACCCTGACTTATTTGGACTTTTTTGCTGTATTCCTGTGTGTAGTGTTTTACTTCTTGTCTTGCGCTCCTATTTTGGTGGCTTTTCCTGTTTTGTTGTTTTTTTCCTGTAGCAGTTTCATGTCTTCCTTAAGCGATATTCCCCGCATCTACTTTATTTTAGCAATCAAGAATATTTCAGTTGTTTTTATCCTTCTTTGTGGGGACATTGTTGATTGTCATGTCATGTTCGGATGTACTTTGTGGACGCCGTCTTTGCTCCACAGTAAGTCTTTGCTGTCGTCCAGCATTTTGTTTTTGTTTACTTTGTAGCCAGTTTGGTTTTAGTTTAGTTCTGCATAGCCTTCCCTAAGCTTCAATGCCTTTTCTTAGGGGCACTCACCTTTTGTTTATTTTTGGTTTAAGCATTAGATACGACGACAAACCCTTGTCGTCTCACACGACGTGTTCCCGACATCTACAAAGCAATTAGCTACCTGCTGCCACCTACTGATATGGAAGAGTATTACACGGTTACTCTGCCGACCGAGCTCTAGACAGCACAGACGCTCAACAACAACACATCATTTGCAGACTATAATTACTGCTTTGCAAAAAATATTTTTAACCCAAATAGGTGAAACTAGATAATCTCCCACGGCACACCAGACTGTACCTCACAGTGGTTGGAAAAACACTGCACTACAGAGAACTGATCATAAATAATTGTACAGCTGTCTGCTTAAGTTGTGATTATTTCAAATTGTCCGCCTGATTACGGTCTTGTCTGGATGACATGAAACACAACTGACAGTTCACCCAGGGTTATTGATTACAGTATTGATTGATTGCCAGGGGGTGTTGGTGTCATCTTTGGATTGTCCATTTCATTACACATTTGTTGACTGCACTGCTTAAAGGGCCGCTATTCTGCAAAGGCAACTTGTTTCCGACTATCGGAAGATGTGTATTTGGGATCTGCATAAGTCATAAAAAGATATTTGTAAAATATTCTTGCCCTCCTTCATACGTCCTCCAAACCAGCTTTGAGGAATTTCCCTGTTAAATAAATTAAAAAAATAAAATGCATGAATGGATGTATATAGTGTAATATATTTGTAATCTTTTTATATTGTGTTAAGTAGAGGAAACACGGACATCAGCGTGGATCTACCTTAGATTTATTTTTCAACTCGCATGTTAACAAATACACCACAGCGTCAATTTCGGTCTTTCAACAATTCTTGGGAATATTTTACACACATTCTATTATTTGTGCACTATTAACTAGTGATGCACCGAAAACTTGTGATGAAATATCCACATCCATGACGTAGCTCGCCCAAAGATGGTGAAAAAGTCACATTCAGGTCACATTGTGTGTAGACTGAAGTCACATTTGAAAAGGTCAAATTTCAATGGGATTCAGGACTACCTCCTGATGTGGCCTGAATCTGGTGCCAAAAGATCAGATTTGAAGCACTTTGGAGCGTTTAGACTGGCAGCAAAAATCAGATCTGTGTCACTTGAGGGCAAATAAATCAGATTTGGTGTGCAGTGTAAACGGGGCCAAAGTGATCTCTAAGACAGGCTACAACAATTGTGGAAATAAACTTGTCAGAAGTGCCGTTAGTGTCATGTCTGTGTAATCATGTTTTGTTTTAGTCATGTTTTGTTTAGTTATTGGACTCTTTAGTTTCTGGCTTTTCACTCCCTTGTCTTGTTTCCATGATTACCCATTTGTTTCACGTTTGGACGGACGGCGTGGCGCAGTGGGAGAGTGGCCGTGCGCGACCCGAGGGTCCCTGGTTCAATCCCCACCTAGTACCAACCTCGTCATGTCCGTTGTGTCCTGAGCAAGACACTTCACCCTTGCTCCTGATGGGTGCTGGTAGCGCCTGGCATGGCAGCTCCCTCCATCAGTGTGTGAATGTGTGTGTGAATGGGTAAATGTGGAAGTAGTGTCAAAGCGCTTTGAGTACCTTGAAGGTAGAAAAGCGCTATACAAGTACAACCCATTTATTTATTTATCATTTATTGTGCACTCTTGTTTGTCACCATAGCAACCCATTAGTTTTCACCTGTCACGTCACGCACCTGTTTCACGTTTTGAGTCACGCACCTGTTTTCGTTAATCTTGTCTGTAGTATTTAAGTTCATTGTTTTCAGTTTGTCTTTCTGGTGACATCCCACAATTATGCTCTACACACTCTTCTTCCTCTTAGATCCTGCTTCATGTGCCATGCCAAAGTAAATTTTTGTTCCATGTTTATAGTCTTTTTGGTTTCATAGTTTGTTCTCCGCCCTTGTGCGCGCCTTTTGTTTACTTCCTTTTTTTGTAGTTATAGTGTTTAAATAAAAATTTACTTACATTCCCGTCTCGCTCGAGCCAACTTTCCGTTGCATCCCGGAAAAGCAAACACCCAAGACCAAGTCATGACAGTTAGCCTCCAAGCTCTTGCAACTGGCCGGTGTGTACAGGATGTTTAAGTTTAGTTGAGTCTTTATTTGAAGGGACGCAGCACAGAGACATGAAGCTCAAACACAGATGTGTTCTGCACCAGATTAGAGCTCATTTCCATCTGCAGTCCCTGATGACCTAAATTAAAGATATACAAAAACATGCTGTAAAATTATAACAATAAAATGATACTATAGCATGTAATCAAATTTACAAATTATAATCATAATTCCTACAGTTGACCAGGGGTGTCCAAATATTTTCCAACTTAGGGTCACAAGTATCGGACTGCCGATATTATCGGCCTAAAAAATGCTTTAAAATGTAATATCGGAAATTATCGGTATCGGTTTCAAAAAGTAAAATGCATGACTTTTAAAAGGCCGCTGTGTACACGGACGTAGGGAGAAGTACAGAGCGCCAATAAACCTTAAAGGCACTGCCTTTGCGTGCCGGCCCAGTCACATAATATCTACGGCTTTTCACACACACAAGTGAATGCAAGGCATACTTGGTCAACAGCCATACAGGTCACACTGAGGGTGGCCGTATAAACAAGTTTAACACTGTTACAAATATGCGCCACACTGTGAACCCACACCAAACAAGAATGACAAACACATTTCGGGAGAACATCCGCACCGTAACACAACAGAACAAATACCCAGAACCCCTTGCAGCACTAACTCTTCCGGGACGCTACAATATACACCCCCCGCTACCTCCTACCTCAACCCCACCTCCCCCCCCAACCCCACCCACCTCAACCCCAAATTCCAAGCTGTTTTGAGGCATGTTAAAAAAAATAATGCGCTTTGTGACTTCAATAATAAATATGGCAGTGCCATGTTGGCATTTTTTTCCATAACTTGAGTTGATTTATTTTGGAAAACCTTGTTAGATTGTTTAATGCATCCAGCGGGGCATCACAACAAAATGAGGCATAATAATGTGTTCATTCCACCACTGTATATATCGGTTGATATCAGAATCGGTAATTAAGAGTTGGACAATATCAGAATATCGGCAAAAAAGCCATTATCGAACATCTCTAGTCACATACTTATACATGACAACCACCCCTCCTTTACATCATAACTAGATAATACATGCTCTCGTTCACATCTGTCATCATTTGTAAAAACAACAATGATTTTAATAATTATAATTCCTACAGTTGACCAGGGGTGTCCAAATATTTTGGTAACTAAGGGTCACATACTTATACATTACAACAATTATTGTAAATAATTCAATGTATATACTCTGATGATGATTATCTTGTGTGATGACTGTATTATGATGATAGTATATATCTGTATCATGAATCAATTTAAGTGGACCCCGACTTAAACAAGTTGAAAAGCTTATTCCGGTGTTACCATTTAGTGGTCAATTGTACGGAATATGTACTGTACTGTGCAATCTACTAATAAAAGTCTCAATCAATCAATCAGAAATCACCCCTCCTTTACATCATAACTAGACAAAACATGCTCTCGTTCACATCTGGCATTGTTAAAACAAGCATGATTTTAAGAATTATAATTCCTACAGTTGACCAGGGGTGTCCAAATATTTTGGTAACTAAGGGTCTCATACTTATACATGACAACCACCCCTCCTTTACATCATAACTAGACAATACATGCTCTCGTTCACATCTGTCATCATTTGTAAAAACAAGCATGATTTTAAGAATTATAATTCCTACAGTTGACCAGGGGTGTCCAAATATTTTGGTAACTAATGGTCACATACTTAAACATGACAACCACCCCTCCTTTACATCACAACTAGACAATACAGTCTCTTGTTGACATCTGTCATAATTTGTAAAAACTATCATGAGTTTAACACACACACCTCACAGCTCACAACAAAATGCTCTCATGCATAAATTTAATACACATTAAGTTGACATGTAAAAATGGTCAAAAAATGCATTTTTCACAACCACCCCTCCTTTACATCATAACTAAACAATACATGCTCTCGTTCACATCTGTCATCATTTGTAAAAACAAGCATGATTTTAAGAATTATAATTCCTACAGTTGACCAGGGGTGTCCAAATATTTTGGTAACTAATGGTCACATACTTAAACATGACAACCACCCCTCCTTTACATCACAACTAGACAATACAGTCTCTTGTTGACATCTGTCATAATTTGTAAAAACTATCATGATTTTAACACACACACCTCACAGCTCACAACAAAATGCTCTCATGCATAAATTTAATACACATTAAGTTGACATGTAAAAATGGTCAAAAAATGCATTTTTCACAACCACCCCTCCTTTACATCATAACTAAACAATACATGCTCTCGTTCACATCTGTCATCATTCGTAAAAACAAGCATGATTTTAATATTTTAATTCCTAGAGTTGACCGGGGGTGTCCAAATATTTTCCAACTAAGGGTGACATACTTATACATGACAACCACCCCTCCTTTACATCACAACTAGACAATACATTCTCTCGTTCACATCTGTCATCATTTGTAAAAACAATCATGATTTTAACACACACACCTCACAGCCTACAACAAAATGCTCTCATGCATAAATATAATACACATAAAGTTGACATGTGGTCAATCATAGTGACCACCTCAGTGACCAAGTGAGCAGCTTTATTGCTTCAAATCCACTTTTTAACTTCAATTGTGAATGAAGAATAATCTGTTAGACTTTTCAAGTTTGTTGTGATGTCGTTTTTTTTTATTCCTTTAGGGCTTTATATGAAATGGCTGATGTGCAAAAGATGTTTTCCTTCTGGGTACGCTAGACTGCCCCCTGGTGGAGGCTCCTGTGTTTCTAGTTGTCACAGCAGAGGTAAACTGGACAAAGTGCTTAAGTGGCGCTGATGCAGTGTTATTTAGGATTCTATGGGCCATTCATATTGAATGTTAGCAAAATTGAACAGTCTATATTTTTTTGAAGAACTAAACACTAGGGGTGTAACGGTACACAAAAATTTCGGTTCGGTACGTACCTCGGTTTAGAGGTCACGGTTCGGTTCATTTTCGGTACAGTAAGAAAACAACAAAATTATAAATTTTTTGGTTATTTATTGACCAAATTTGTAAACAATGGCTTTATCCTTTTAACATTGGGAACACTATAATAATTCTGCCCACGTTAATCAACATTAAACTGTCTAAAGTTGTTGCTCAGATTAAATAAAATGACAAAACTTTTCTTCTACATATAAAAAGTGCAACATTAAACTGTTTCAAGTCAACTCATCATGCTTCATTTATTACAGCATTTGGGAAGCCTGTAGTTAATTTTTATTATGTAAATGTTATATTTGTATCAACATGTGATAGCAGGGACCCTGCCATTCAAAACTAGGCTGCTGCATTACTAATGATTAATGTAACTATAGCTGAAAAAAATAGTACAATAGCAATAGGAGAGACTATTCATCCCTGAACACCATGGAGTTCATGTAGACTTAATGATGCACTTACATTATTATATCAACTATCAGAGACAGAAACTCTTCATTTAACATAATGTCCTTTTTTGCTGCCCCAACACAGCTCAATCAACACAGAAAAAGGTCAAGTGAAATAACAGACAGACAGGGCTTTGCTGTCCGTAACACACACACACCCCTACCAAACAGTGATGGTGGTGTTGTGGTTTGCGGTGAAGGATTTTGAGCGATTGTTTGTGCAAAGTTCACAGCTTGCCTGCGACCAACATGTTATAAAATCATAAAAACGAGACATAATCATTGCATTAAAATAAGTTTGAGCTGCCTCCAGTGTTAACATGAATGACTAAATAAATGAATATTTGGCGCCATGTAAACGTTGGCAAACGGAAAAGGCGGCAAATAGAGGTGTTTGTGAATGGAGGTTCCACTGTTCACAGTAAATAATGTGTGTAAAAGATGAAATGACAGATTAATACATTTGAAAATATGTTTGAACTTCTTTCAATAGAAAAGCCAACTTTTGAGTCAAGACCTATTTTGGGATTTAACTGTAAATGTCTCCTCTTCAAATGAGATTAACTTGACCAAACCCCTCCTCCAGTTCTGGAGTCAACTCTGTACAGCGGCCGAATAAAAACCTTCCGTGAGGGGAAATAAATCTTGTTAGAAAGATTTCCCAAATCCTTCTTAACTGTCTGCTTTTTAGTGGGTTTGATCATTTTCCTATTGATGTTGAAATCCTCAGAGTGGTACACAAAGTAAAGACACTGTTTGACACTCATGAATGCAGTTAGCATCACAGGTGGGTGGTATATTATACTAACCAATGCAGTTAGCATCACAGGCGGGTTAGAATATGACACTAACCAATGCAGTTAGCATCACAAGTAGGTTAGGATATTACACTAACCAATGCACTTAGCATCACAAGTAGGTTAGGATATTACACTAACCAATGCAGTTAGCATCACAGGTGGGTGGTATATTATACTAACCAATGCAGTTAGCATCACAAGTGGGTGGTATATTACACTAACCAATGCAGTTAGCATCACAAGTAGGTTAGGATATTACACTAACCAATGCACTTAGCATCACAAGTAGGTTAGCATATTACACTAACCAATGGAGTTAGCATCACAGGTGGGTGGTATATTAGACTAACCAATGCAGTTAGCATCACAGGTGGGTTAGAATATGACACTAACCAATGCAGTTAGCATCACAAGTAGGTTAGGATATTACACTAACCAATGCACCTAGCATCACAAGTAGGTTAGCATATTACACTAACCAATGGAGTTAGCATCACAGGTGGGTGGTATATTATACTAACCAATGCAGTTAGCATCACAGGTGGGTTAGAATATGACACTAACCAATGCAGTTAGCATCACAGGTGGGTGGTATATTATACTAACCAATGCAGTTAGCATCACAGGCGGGTTAGAATATGACACTAACCAATGCAGTTAGCATCACAAGTAGGTTAGGATATTACACTAACCAATGCAGTTAGCATCACAGGTGGGTGGTATATTATACTAACCAATGCAGTTAGCATCACAAGTAGGTTAGCATATTACACTAACCAATGCAGTTAGCCTTACAAGTGGGTGGTATATTACACTAACCAATGCAGTTAGCATCACAAGTAGGTTAGCATATTACACTAACCAATGCAGTTAGCCTTACAAGTGGGTGGTATATTACACTAACCAATGCAGTTAGCATCACAAGTAGGTTAGCATATTACACTAACCAATGGAGTTAGCATCACAGGTGGGTGGTATATTACACTAACCAATGCAGTTAGCACAACAGGTAGGTTAGCATATTACACTAACCAATGCAGTTAGCATCACAGGTGGGTGGTATATTATACTAACCAATGCAGTTAGCATCACAAGTGGGTGGTATATTATACTAACCAATGCAGTTAGCATCACAGGTGGGTTAGAATATGACACTAACCAATGCAGTTAGCCTTACAAGTGGGTGGTATATTACACTAACCAATGCAGTTAGCATCACAAGTAGGTTAGGATATTACACTAACCAATGCAGTTAGCATCACAGGTGGGTGGTATATTATACTAACCAATGCAGTTAGCATCACAAGTGGGTGGTATATTATACTAACCAATGCAGTTAGCATCACAGGTGGGTTAGAATATGACACTAACCAATGCAGTTAGCATCACAAGTAGGTTAGCATATTACACTAACCAATGCAGTTAGCATCACAAATAGGTTAGCATATTACACTAACCAATGCAGTTAGCATCACAAGTAGGTTAGCATATTCTACTAACCAATGCTTTGGCACAACCCACAGATGTTACATTGAATAAATAATGAATATACTTTCTGTTCTGCTACAAACCCCGTTTCCATATAAGTTGGGAAATTGTGTTAGATGTAAATATAAACGGAATACAATGATTTGCAAATCCTTTTCAAGCCATATTCAGTTGAATATGCTACAAAGACAACATATTTGATGTTCAAACTCATAAACTTTTTTTTGTGTGCAAATAATCATTAACTTTAGAATTTGATGCCAGCAACACGTGACAAAGAAGTTGGGAAAGGTGGCAATAAATACTGATAAAGTTGAGGAATGCTCATCAAACACTTATTTGGAACATCCCACAGGTGAACAGGCTAATTGGGAACAGGTGGGTGCCATGATTGGGTATAAAAGTAGATTCCATGAAATGCTCAGTCATTCACAAACAAGGATGGGGCGAGGGTCACCACTTTGTCAACAAATGCGTGAGCAAATTGTTGAACAGTTTAAGAAAAACCTTTCTCAACCAACTGCTGCAAGGAATTTAGGGATTTCACCATCTACGCTCCGTAATATCATCAAAGGGTTCAGAGAATCTGGAGAAATCACTGCACGTAAGCAGCTAAGCCCGTGACCTTCCATCCCTCAGGCTGTACTGCATCAACAAGCGACATCAGTGTGTAAAGGATATCACCACATGGGCTCAGGAACACTTCAGAAACCCACTGTCAGTAACTACAGTTGGTCGCTACATCTGTAAGTGCAAGTTAAAACTCTCCTATGCAAGGCAAAAAAACGTTTATCAACAACACCCAGAAACGCAGTCGGCTTCGCTGGGCCTGAGCTCATCTAAGATGGACTGATACAAAGTGGAAAAGTGTTCTGTGGTCTGACGAGTCCACATTTCCAATTGTTTTTGGAAACTATGGACGTCGTGTCCTCCGGACCAAAGAGGAAAAGAATCATCCGGATTGTTATAGGGTCAAAGTGTAAAAGGCAGCATGTGTGATGGTATGGGGGTGTATTAGTGGCCAAGACATGGGTAACTTACACATCTGTGAAGGCACCATTAATGCTGGAAGGTACATACAGGTTTTGGAGCAACATATGTTGCCATCCAAGCAACGTTACATGGACGCCCCTGCTTATTTCAGCAAGACAATGCCAAGCCACGTGTTACATCAACGTGGCTTCATAGTAAAAGAGTGCGGGTACTAGACTGGCCTGCCTGTAGTCCAGACATTGAAAATGTGTGGCGCATTATGAAGCCTAAAATAGCACAAGGGAGACCCCCGGACTGTTGAACAACTTAAGCTGTACATCAAGCAAGAATGGGAAAGAATTCCACCTGAGAAGCTTCAAAAATGTGTCTCCTCAGTTCCCAAACGTTTACTGAGTGTTGTTAAAAGGAAAGGCCATGTAACACAGTGGTGAACATGCCCTTTCCCAACTACTTTGTCACGTGTTGCAGCCATGAAATTCTAAGTTAATTATTATTTGCCAAAAAATAAATAAAGTTTATGAGTTTGAAAATCAAATATGTTGTCTTTGTAGCATATTCAATTGAATATGGCTTGAAAAGGATTTGCAAATCATTGTATTCCGTTTATATTTACATCTAACACAATTCCCCAACTCATATGGACAAAGACAAAGATAAGACCTTCTGGAGGAAAGTTCTGTGGTCAGATGAAACAAAAACTGAGCTGTTTGGCCACAATACCCAGCAATATGTTTGGAGGAGAAAAGGTGAGGCCTTTAATCCCAGGAACACCATTCCTACCGTCAAGCATGGTGGTGGTAGTATTATGCTCTGGGCCTGTTTTGCTGCCAATGGAACTGCTGCTTTAAATGGGACAATGAAAAAGGAGGATTAGCTCCAAATTGTTCAGGACACGCTAAAATCATCAGTTGGGTGTTGGGCGCAGTTGGGTGTTCCAACAGGACAATGACCCCAAACACACCTCAAAAGTGGTAAAGGAATGGCTAAATCAGGCTAGAATGAAGGTTTTCTTCCCAAAGTCCTGACTTAAAGGTGTGGACAATGCTGAAGAAACAAGTCCATGTCAGAAAACCAAATTCATAAAAGAAGCAAACTTCATGAATGTTTTTGAAGTATGTGCTCCAATCACTACATCACAAAAAAATAAAAATACATTATTGGAAACTCAAGACAGCCATGACATTATGTTCTTTACACGTGTATGTACACTTTTGACCACCACTGTATATACTTGCAGTGTGTATATTGTACATATTACATATTGTTATGAAGATGTCTGTTACTACATTATATATATACTTGCAGTGTGTATATTGTACATATTACATATTGTTATGAAGGTGTCTGTTACTACATTATATATATACTTGCAGTGTGTATATTGTACATATTACATATTGTTATGAAGGTGTCTGTTACTATGTTATATATATACTTGCAGTGTGTATATTGTACATATTACATATTGTTATGAAGGTGTCTGTTACTACATTATATATATACTTGCAGTGTGTATATTGTACATATCACATATTGTTATGAAGGTGTCTGTTACTACATTATATACATGCAGTGTGTATATTGTACATATTACATATTGTTATGAAGGTGTCTGTTACTACATTATATTTATACTTGCAGTGTGTATATTGTACATATTACATATTGTTATGAAGGTGTCTTACTACATTATATATATACTTGCAGTGTGTATATTGTACATATTTAATATTGTTATGAAGGTGTCTGTTACTACATTATATATATACTTGCAGGTGTATATTGTACATATTACATATTGTTATGAAGATGTCTGTTACTACATTATATATATTCTTGCAGTGTGTATATTGTATATATTACATATTGTTATGAAGGTGTCTGTTACTACATTATATATATGCTTGCAGTGTGTATATTGTACATATTACATATTGTTATGAAGGTGTCTGTTACTACATTATATATATACTTGTAGTGTGTATATTGTACATATTACATATTGTTATGAAGGTGTCTGTTACTACATTATATATATACTTGCAGTGTGTATATTGTACATATTTAATATTGTTATGAAGGTGTCTGTTACTACATTATATATATACTTGCAGGTGTATATTGTACATATTACATATTGTTATGAAGATGTCTGTTACTACATTATATATATATATATATATACTTGCAGTGTGTATATTGTACATATCACATATTGTTATGAAGGTGTCTGTTACTACATTATATACATGCAGTGTGTATATTGTACATATTACATATTGTTATGAAGGTGTCTGTTACTACATTATATTTATACTTGCAGTGTGTATATTGTACATATTACATATTGTTACTACATTATATATATATATACTTGCAGTGTGTATATTGTACATATTTAATATTGTTATGAAGGTGTCTGTTACTACATTATATATATGCTTGCAGTGTGTATATTGTACATATTACATATTGTTATGAAGGTGTCTGTTACTACATTATATATATACTTGCAGTGTGTATATTGTACATATTACATATTGTTATGAAGATGTCTGTTACTACATTATATATATACTTGCAGTGTGTATATTGTATATATTACATATTGTTATGAAGGTGTCTGTTACTACATTATATATATACTTGCAGTGTGTATATTGTACATATTACATATTGTTACTACATTATATATATATATACTTGCAGTGTGTATATTGTACATATTTAATATTGTTATGAAGGTGTCTGTTACTACATTATATATATGCTTGCAGTGTGTATATTGTACATATTACATATTGTTATGAAGGTGTCTGTTACTACATTATATATATACTTGCAGTGTGTATATTGTACATATTACATATTGTTATGAAGATGTCTGTTACTACATTATATATATACTTGTAGTGTGTATATTGTACATATTACATATTGTTATGAAGGTGTCTGTTACTACATTATATATATGCTTGCAGTGTGTATATTGTACATATTACATATTGTTATGAAGGTGTCTGTTACTACATTATATATATACTTGTAGTGTGTATATTGTACATATTACATACTGTTATGAAGGTGTCTGTTACTACATTATATGTATACTTGCAGGTGTATATTGTACATATTACATATTGTTATGAAGATGTCTGTTACTACATTATATATATACTTGCAGTGTGTATATTGTACATATTACATATTGTTATGAAGGTGTCTGTTACTACATTATATATATACTTGTAGTGTGTATATTGTACATATTACATACTGTTATGAAGGTGTCTGTTACTACATTATATATATACTTGCAGGTGTATATTGTACATATTACATATTGTTATGAAGATGTCTGTTACTACATTATATATATACTTGCAGTGTGTATATTGTATATATTACATATTGTTATGAAGGTGTCTGTTACTACATTATATATATACTTGCAGTGTGTATATTGTACATATTACATATTGTTATGAAGATGTCTGTTACTACTTTATACATATACTTGCAGTGTGTATATTGTATATATTACATATTGTTATGAAGGTGTCTGTTACTACATTATATATATGCTTGCAGTGTGTATATTGTATATATTACATATTGTTATGAAGATGTCTGTTACTACATTATATATATACTTGCAGTGTGTATATTGTATATATTACATATTATTATGAAGGTGTCTGTTACTACATTATATATATACTTGCAGTGTGTATATTGTATATATTACATATTGTTATGAAGGTGTCTGTTACTACATTATATATATACTTGCAGTGTGTATCTATGGATGGAGGGTTTTGAAGTTGTATTAGAGGCTTTGAAGGCTACAACGGTGACTCTCTTTCGTCGCATCTTTCAAGCATTTTTTTTTATCATCTTTAAAATCCTAAAAAAAAAAAAAGATGTGTGTTCTTGTCTCTCATGATGATTGTGAACGATAGGCAATATTCCAAAAAAAGTGCAGTTCCCCCTTAAAGTTGCGATGAAAAAGCCCCATGAAGTCTTTGCAGATGGTTTCTGGTGACTTATGCAAGTGTCCTGATGGGCAACAGAAGGCGACCGCACAAACACTAAGTGGGAACCAAAACCTCTTGTTTGTGTGAAAGTGAAATGCAGTGTTTTCTCAAAGAGAGGTCATGTGGGGACCGTGACCGATGAAGTGTCCATCAAGGCTTCCAACTTTACAGCCAACCCAACGCCCACCTTTAAAAGTGGCTCATAGAAGTCCACAAGCGAGGACTTGGCCAGACGGTCATAAATAGGCGCTCTAACGACGGTATGTGTGAGCGGTCTGGCACTCTTCCAGTGCCCTCCTCTTGGCCTCGGTCCTAGTTTTGGAGTGTCCTCCACCGGGTGGTGGCCCCTCAGAGGTAGATGCCTTATTGTTTCAGCAACATGATAGCTGCCACGTGTTGATTTGTAGCGCCATGGCACGCCATTGACATGAAGCCACGACACAAAACCGCCCTTCTGCCCTATTTGGGGGTTTTGGGACTGTGGCGAAGGGTCTCGGACCGCCGTAGCGCTTCTGGTGAGCTGTCTGCTAAACGAGTGAGGAACCGGCTGAAAGGCCGAGAGGAGGCCAGATCCTTTTGTATCCATGGCGATGGGGAGCGTCGGATCAGGAAGCCGACAGGAAGTCAGGGTGTTCCACGCGCCGTCGGTGGCTTTTCCGTTGTCATGACGCCGTGAACTGTCGCCATGGTTACCCTGCTCATTCAGGCTGAATGCTGATGGCGGACACTGGATTCTTCAATGAATAAATACTTAAATTGGATATTGGACTGGA
>NC_084552.2:8322500-8370000 GCF_033978685.3 Nerophis lumbriciformis | reverse complement strand
CACCCCCTGACGGGAGTGTTATATCAACTAAAGCCCTCACTTAAACTTTCCACGTGCAAGATTGAATCTATTTAAAAAAGTGTAACCGAGGGTTTATAAATGTGGCCTATACTGTATGAAACTACAAAATAACAAACACGGAGGCTCCAGTTTACACGAGGACCACTTTATTTACCTTCTTTCAAAAACCTCCGCAACGTGACATCACTTCCGCTCTTAGCGCCTTCAAAATAAGAGCTCAAGGCATATACTGTATAACAGCGCATAACAGGAACTTAACATCACAAAGAGGAAAGCCCATAAAAATAGGTTACAAAAGTTATTTAATAAGAACCCAAAAAGTGCAAAAACAATAATGTTCGTGTTGGAGGAGTTGTGAATTAGGTACACCTGCAGTCTGCAGGTGTACCTAATGTTGTGGCCCTGCAGTCATTCACAACTCCTCCAACACCAACATTATTGTTTTTGCACTTTTTGGCTTCTTATGAAATAATTTTTTAAAATAGATTAAATCTTGCACGTGGAAAGTTTAAGTGTGGGCTTTAGTTGATATAACAATTCTACGGCGGGGGTGCAGGAGGCGAGCCTCACACAGTGCGTCTTTTGCAGCCGTTTTATGATCGCTCAGCACAAGAAATACTTTACACACATACAGTTGTTGACAAAATACACTGTACATTATATATCTCAGCTAACTAAACTATGGAAATGTATAATATAGTTCATATAGCAATACAGTCTCACTGCACAGCAGGCCAGCAGTTAGCCGAGTCATTGCGCAATCCATGTTGAGGCACTGAGTGACGTGCCTCAACTGGCTGCTGTTCACCGCACCGTCTCTTCTCAGTATTTGAACAGCAAATGTGAAAATTCAGCGATTTTGAATAAAAATAATCTAAAACTGGGGAAGTTAAATGGAAAATAACTTTATAGTATAATCACTGGATACATATAACAATTTAATTTTTTTTTTTTCTTTTTACATTTTTTTTCTTTCCATGATGGCAGGTGAGGCCCCGCCTCTAGTGACTGCACGTCACTGATATATACACATAGCTTTTATTTGAACTAAATACATGTTGTCCTGTCAGTTGGATGACACATGGCTAACTAGCATATATTTCCCTCGTTAGCATGTATGTCCATGTGTCATTGACCGGGCTAGCATGCTAAGCATTGCACTAGGAGCTAACACCATCACACGAAGCATTGCTTGCAGGAACAAACTATCTTTGTGAGACAAGATCATTGGACAATGTAGTTTACATACCAAATGTCCATTTCCATTTATTACAAGTCATAAGAAATGGTAAACACCTGACTTACCTATCAAGGAGGAAATGAGCAAGTTTGGTGTCAGATGAAAACATCTTTAATGGTCTCCATCTTTCAAAGGCATCCCCGATACAAATCCTGGTTTTGTTCCTGGCTTTGTCATGAATAAGTTGAGAATGGTAACTTTTAGATGGACTAAGGTCTGACATGTTTAGTAACTTTACCAGTGGCAGTAGCCAGACCAAGATGGCAACCTGGACGTGACACACTCACATACTTTCTAATTGGTCAAACGGTGGAGGGCGGGGCATTGAAATGAAAAAAATAACAATATTTCGGGGCTGTAAATGTAATTTTGAAATGAGCATATGAACTACTGTTATCAGTTAGAGAGGTATTGGAAAAGAAGATGATTTATTAATGCCTTCTGACATATTTAATGATGACTTGACATGACATTATTTCATATGGCTCCTTTAAGTCTTGCAGAAGGTCCTGGTCTGTGACCGTTCAATCAGAGAACTGTGAAGAGCCGAGTCCTTTAGAGTCCGATGAGATTGTTGTGCTGCCCAAGGACACAAGGAGAGTGTGTGATAACCCCAATGTCTGGATATAACAGGGTGTTACATTACACTCTCTGTGTGTGTGTGTGTGTGTGTGTGTGTGGTATGTCCAGCTGTTCCACTGTATTAGCGCCACACACACCGGGCCCCCAAACTCTCACGGTCAGTCCTCCACAGCACCACACTGATCCCAGTGATAGGCCGGTCTTCTTAGGGTTTCAATTGCAGCTTCCAGTGCTGCCAGGCTTGGTGAACAATGCAGGCTTTGTTTCACCGTCCTCTTAACATAAAGCCTCGTCTCATCAACCGGCTTCTCGGAACATGTGGACCCAAAAGTTCTCATCTCAAATGCACAAAGAAGCTTCATCTCCGTCGCCCAATGAACAATTGTGACGCCATGAGCCGGTAATTCAACTTCATGCCTGCTACGTTTTTATCTAACGCCTAAAAAGGAACCTTCTAAAACGGGGGTGTCCAAAGTGCGGCCCAGGGGCCCATTTCAGCTCATTTCTGTTGGCCCTTGACGGACTGCAAAAATTATATTTCGGATTAATCTCGATTAATCACATTTTGATTAACTGCAATTTTGCTGTCAAAATAAATTAGAAGGTAAGGAAGTAGGGCTGCAGCTAACGATTATTTTTCTATCGATTAATCTATAGATTATTTTTTTCGATTAATCGGTTAATCTATAGATTATTTTTTCGATTAATCTATAGATTATTTTTCCTTTTACCGATTTTTTTTTTTATTTAAAATGAAGAGGGAAAAATAAATGTAGGCCAGTTTTTTCAAAAGGCATGGCTTTTATTTACAAAAAAAAAAAGTATGGCCACTAGTCAGTCAACATTGACAACAACATGACAAAATATTCTGTAACAATGTAAACATTTAAAACTTTTAACATTTAACAAAATTAAAAGTAGCTTATTTGCTTTTTAATGTGCAAATATAAAAGTAAACATCCAGTGCAAATCTTAATATTCTGGAATAGTATAAGCATTTCAAAAGTAAAAGTATTGCTTATTTTGCTTAAAATGTGCAAAAATAAAGATAAACATCCAATACAAAAAAGTGCAAAACGGAAATATTCTGTAACAAGTGTAAACATTTCAACAAAAGTAAAAGTATTGCTTATTTGCTAAAATGTGCAAAAATAAAGCTAAACATCCAATACAAAAAAGTGTACAGTGTAAACATTTCAACAAAAGTAAAAGTATTGCTTATTTTGCTTAATAACACAACAATGATAGTATGATTAAAGTGAAAGTTAATTGTTGGTTTGTACATAGTATATGTAACTGTTAATGTTGTAAAAGGTATTTGCACAACTAATTAACGTTAGCGTTTGTGACACGTCTTGTGCCGTGGGGTTCTTTCAGGACCGACAGACTGAACGCCAGACGGCTTTGCCAGGTTTACAATCTTTTAATTTTACACAAAGTCTTTTCTCTTCCAACTGCGCGGATCGCGCACCTGGGCACGAGTGCGGCGTCGCTCCCGGCGCGCCCCGCCTCGCCGCTCGCTCGCCGCCGCCGCCTCTCCACAGCGTTAAAGAGGAGCGCGTCTTTGTAAACACTGAACAGGCACGCCAAACGCGCCTCTCAGAGCGAAACGGTGCTTTAGTTTATGAATTTACAACGCAGATACAAATGACACATTCATGTTTTTGTGTAATGATGACAACGTATACGCACGCGGACGATTGACTAGTTGATGGTGATGGCAAGAACGCTGTCGGGGGTTTTCTTTTCAAATGTTCGTTCATAGCCGTTGTGCTGCTATGATAGGCCATTTCCGCTCGACACAGTGTGCATACAACAACATTATTAGGCCGTTTATTGAAATACTCCCACACTTTTGACTACTTTTGGCGTGCTTTTTTCCCCTCGCTCGCATCGTCTGCTTTGCGCTCCGCCATGACAGTAAAGTAGTGTGACGTAAATATGCGACGCGCCGACGCACAAAAACGGCGTCGACGTATTTACGTAACCGATGACGTCGACTACGTCGACGCGTCGTTTCAGCCTTATAAGGAAGCAAATTATATTGCGTTATTAACTTGCATACATCCATGATTAATGCAATATTTGTCTGATTAATCGCATATTTTTGACAGCCCTAATTATATCGCACTAATTTCTTGTGTCACTTGTAACACAAAGCTAAGATTTATGTTTTGCTCAGCTATCTTAGCATTTATTGACGTACACTAGGGTTGTCCCCATACCAATATTTTGGTACCGGTACCAAAATGTATTTTGATACTCTTCTAAATAAAGGGGACCACAAAAAATGTCTTTATTGTAACAACAAATGTTAGTGTACATGAAACATATGTTTATTATTATCATTTAGTCCTTAAATAAAATAGACAACTTGTCTTTTAGTAGTAAGTAAACAAACAAAGACTCCTAATTAGTCGTATGCAGTATCATATTGTGTCATTTATACACCTATTATTTTGTACACATTATGAGGGACAAACTGTAAAAATTGATTATTAATCTACTTGTTCATTTACTGTTAATATCTGCTTATTTTCTCTTTTAACATGTTCTATATAAACTTCTGTTAAAATGTAATAATCACTTATTCTTCTCTTCTTTGATACTTTACATTAGTTTTGGATGATTCCACACATTTAGGTATGGATCATGTCGATACCAAGTAGTTACAGGATCATACATTGGTCATATTCAAAGTCCTCATGTGTCCAGGGACATATTTACTGACTTTATAAACATAATATGAATTTTAAAAAAAGGAAAAAAGATTTTGTGATGCTAAGAAATAGTAGTATCGCCTATACACGCTATTGTACTTGGTATCATTACAGTGGATGTCAGGTGTAGATCCACCCATGCCGTTTGTTTACATTGTGACGCCGGTGAGCTATTGTATCCTCCTACGGTGTGTAGTGAAGCATGTTTAGCTATTCCTCGTCCTTCAGTGATAATGCTACTTGTAAGAAACTTACTTTATTTGACACCCCTGTTCTGAAGTGAAAAGTTTCAATATGCACACAATTTATAGGACTTTGGCCCATTTACTTTCAATTATGGCATACGGCCTTTTGCCAACTGACAGCAGCACAGCTGAATGCCTTGTGACGTATAGCCCTGAGACACGTGGCCCCTGGATTAGTTTGTGTGACCCTGCAGTGAAAAGGTGTCATGCGATACACAGAAGTCGTGTCGTCTTATGTAGTTGTCGCCTGTGGCAAATGCTGAAAGGCAGGAATGTAGGGCCGGGCCATTAAACAATATCAATATGGGAGACCGGGCTTTTTGCTCCGCCGCTCCCAGTCTGTGGAACGCTCTCCCTGACCACCTGAGGGCACCACAGACCGTGAATGCTTTTAAAAAAGGATTAAAACCCCTTCTTTTTAAAAAAGCCTTTTTTTAGATGCACGCGTGCTAGTTCTAGTTTTTATTTGTATTTATTTTGTATTATCTTTTTATTTATTTATTTTCATTTATTTTTATTTTTTATTTTTTTAATACACTGTAGCACTTTGAGGTTGTTTGCTCAATGTAAAGTGCTTTTTACAAATAAAATCTATTATTAATATTATTATTATATATAAAGGGAATAAGCGGTAGAAAATGGATGGATGGATGGATGTCGCTATCAACACGAAGTGGATATCAATACAAAAAAGTTAAGGAGTGCGCAATAGGAAGAGAGATGCGCGATTTTTTTATACGCTGAGTACAAGGTGAGAGGGAGGGAGTAGGCTCAGTCTGGAGGGGGGTGAGAGCATGTGACGCAACTCAGCGGAAAGTACCCACTGAACGATGGTGCATTGTTAAGTAAGCAACGAGAAGGGAGGAGAGTGTCAGGTTCAAACACTGATGACATCTATTAAACAGACAAGAAGCAAGGAATCATGCAGAGACAGAGTTACATTTTGCTCAATGAGGAGCGACGTTATTGGGCTGTACTCTAGTTACGGATCCAAAACACGCTCTAAAATCCTGCCCACGTGCTTCCTCTATTTATTTGGGAGGTCCCTGATTACATCACTGAGGCTGCTTCTGAAGGAAGGGGGGTAATTTCAGCAGCCCCAGTTAGACACAATATATGATTATTCAGAAATGCAAATGTGCTGACACTCGTGATATCGCCCTGTCTCTGCTCTGTCTGCGTCACGGTACTCGATGTTCGCCCTTGGCAGTAAGCAGGCCGATTCTGGAAACAAACACTGATACGAGACGACTCGCTTTGCACGGATAGAAAAGTACAACTTTGGCACAATTGATAATAACTATAGCAACGGCCTTTAAGCATAAGAGTTGTGTGATAACTTACACCTAATTATTCTAACGTGCTTTCAGTGAGTCACTTTTGCACTTTACACAAAGGTACATGTTTTCCAACACATTTTAATCAGCGGAAAGTTACATTTTAAATGAAAATAAAAAAATGTTTCCCTTGTCCTTATTTTCAGTAGGTCATAAGCGATATCAATAATTATCGATATAAAACACTCGTATTGTGATACAGTTTTCAGCCCTGTGTAAACGGAGGTGGATATTGTGTGTCGGTATGCTAAAAGGAGCTAAAAATTGTTTAGAAATGTAATTTTGTTTATAAATTATATGCAATCTGTTGTTGAGTTCCCTAATTTTGAGTGTACATAAATGAAGGTGTGTGTTGCTCTGGACTGGACCTGGTTTTAAGAACCCTTTAATAGTCTGGTTCCTACAATATATATCAATACAATCTGCAAGAGATACTAATAGTACTAACCTTTAACAGTTAATTTTACTCATTTTCATTAATTACTAGTTTCTGTGTAACTGTTTTTATATTGTTTTACTTTTTTTTTTATTCAAGAAAATTTTATTTATTTATTTATCTTATTTTTATTTTATTTTTTTAATTTTTTTAAAGGACCTTATCTTCACCAGACCTGGTTGTCAATGAAATTAGATTGTTTAATAACAGAAAGAAACAACCCTTTTGTGTGAATGAGTGTGAATGTTTATTCATGAAATGCAAATGTACTGACACTCGTGATATCGCCCTGTCTCTGCTTTGTCTGCGTCACAGTACTCGATGTTCGCCCTTGGCAGTAAGCAGGCCGATTCTGGAAACAAACACTGATACGAGACGACTCGCTTTGCACGGATAGAAAAGTACAATTTCAGCACAATTGATAATAACTATAGCAACGGCCTTTAAGGGGGAGGTTTTTTGGGTTGGTGCACTAATTGTAAGTGTATCTTGTGTTTTTTTTATGTTGATTTAATAAAAAAAATAAAAACTTTAGTTTGTTGAATGAAATGGGGAAATGTATGGCTTTTCTGTGTGATGGGGCTTATGGAAAGCTTGTCTGGCAGACTTGGTATTTGAGCTTCTTCCTTTAATGGGACAACTCTAACCCAGTTTGTGCTGCTTTAACGGAAGCCGATGGACAATTCCCTCATTGGAACGATCCAGGCTAAATCCGCCCCCCAGGAGCGCTGTAATCCAGCACTGCGCCGTTCATTAGGTTTCTGCTGAGACAGCCTCGCTTATCCCAAAATGACCAACAATCCTCCTCGCAGAATCCTCATAGAGCCTGATCTCATGGGAATTTAGGAGGATTTTGTGCAAAAAGTCAAGTGCTGTAATTAGCGAAAAGCAGGCTCATTTTGTTCCTTTGTATTTTTTATCAATTAATCCTATTAAAGTACAGCCGGATCCTATCTATTTGCATGTTCGCACATTTATTTTCTTTACTTTAACATTTCTTTTTGTTAACATACCGTGTTTTCCGGACTATAGAGCCCACTAAATCTTAGAAAAAATAAATATATTTCCATATATTAGCCGCACCGGACTAGGAAACTAGACTAAACACGTTGTGAAATGAGTTATTTACACAGAATATTACCTTAATTGTTTCCAAACGGTGTCTGTAACACGGCAGTAAAACGGCTGATCAAACAAAACGGCAGTCATGGTCCACTAGCTGCGCAAGCTAGCTCTCCAATCAGCTAAACAGACTCATAAACTCCACGGTGACGTTTTGGTGAATTTACAAAACTGAAACAATACAAAAAGAATGCCGTTGTAAGTTAATAATACTAACACAGACACTTGTAAACGTCTTAGCATAGTAGCTAACGCTAACGACGCTAGCTTGATTACATTACGATAGCACGTACAAATATTCACAAAATTACTCCTACAGACATCAAACATGGGACGGTTTAGTAAGTAAGAATTGTTTTAGTTGTATTGTAAAACTTACAAACGTTGATTGGAGTGATGAATGAAGAATCCATACCAGTAAAAACTCTATGGACTGCTAGAAGACGGAATGGCACTTATACTTCTGGTTGAAAGCACTAAATGGAAGGACACTGCAGCACCAGCAGTGAGCGAACTCGTCCAAAAGTTGGCGCCCTAGCAAAAACACTAACACACCTTTTCAGTGCATTTCCTTTTTAAAAAATGTTTTAAACTATTTATTTCATGGCCGTTTGCGAAGTAAAATATGCAGGGTTCAAGTTTGAGTTTGTAATACACAACACTGCGATACGACACCAATCTGTACTGAGTGAAAAACATGAACAATCATATTACAGTATCTGTAAAGTATTATTTAATGTTTTGTTTGTACACAGCTAGCCAGTAATAACACACATGACATGCTGCGTGTATCATGATCAATATAAAGTGTGACTCACTCCATGGACTGTTGTCTGTTTGGTCCAGCTGGCCGGGGTCGTTCTTTCCGGTTTATTTGGGTAAGCACTCCATTTATGTTGAAATACTTTGGCTTCAAATTCCACATTTTGCAGCTTCGAGTCACTTTCACCTCACTCTCTCGGCTTTCGTCTGCTCCAAAGTCTCACTCTTCCTTCGTGCTCGCTTCTAGAAGCAGCAGTTCATCCTCTGTATATTCAGCTTCAAAAAGATAATGTTGTGAATCCTCATTTGTCCAAAAATAGTCGTCTTCATTGTTAATCAGTTCTGCCATGATTAAAGCACACTCGCGTTTGTTTCCCGGAAGTAGAATCACACAGTAGTTGCCAGAAGTCGGAAGTGCGTTGCTATGAAAGCGATTTTTCTCATCTTTAAAATCCTAAAAATCAAACAAAAAAAACATGTGTTCTTGTCGCTCATAATGATTGTGAACGAAATTCCCCCCAAAAAGTGCAGTTCCCCTTTCAGGAAATGTTCAAACTGAGAAAAGGAACAAGAAGTGATTGGACTTTGGGGATGATCTGGATCACCGTCTGGATTCAGGACTGTTTTGCTATTGGGAAATAAGGCTTGGCGGAGGTCTGCGCTCCTTTTAAGTGCTTTTCTAGTTCATATGCTTGTATATTTCTAACGATACTGGCCCAGGCAGACAGTGGACAGATGTCATTGAGAATCCCTGGTATCAAAAATAGTCTTTTGGTGGCTTTTTTTGAGTGTGTGTTTGGCAGGTTCAAACATTGATGACATCTATTAAACAAGACAAGAAGCAAAGAATCAAACAGAGACATAATTAAATTTGGACTCAATATTGACGAGAGATGTGGCGACTGTACTCTCGCTCTTCAACCACGCTCTGCCAAAAGATTGCACTCCTTCTTTATTTGACTTTCTCCCCCCACCTGACCACAGCTGCTTCCAGAGGGAAATGGGTCGTAAACAGCGTTGCTTTTGGTTACCGAACAGTTCAAGGAGAGTTCCATAAAATAGTTCAAAGAGAGTTCGTAAAATACTTCAAAAAGAGTTCCTCTGGAAGTTGGGCAGATCCTGCCATCTGTCCGCTTTGAAGTCCCAGTGGAGTTTTACGAGCCTTCGTCCTCTCGGTAGGCCTCAAAGACAGCCCCTGTCCTTTTGCATGGAACTTATTTCATCACAAAGTTTTTTTGTGATAACTTACAAACAATTATTCTAACAGTGTTTATTACCATTGACATGGATTTTGTCCTAAAACACGAATGATGCATGGGAAACAAATATGATACAGTTGTATGTCCATCCATCCATCCATCCATCTTCTTCCGCTTATCCGAGGTCGGGTCGCGGGGGCAGCAGCCTAAGCAAGGAAGCCCAGACTTTCCTCTCCCCAGCCACTTTGTCCAGCTCTTCCTGTGGGACCCCGAGGCGTTCCCAGGCCAGCCGGGAGACATAGTCTTCCCAACGTGTCCTGGGTCTTCCCCGCGGCCTCCTACCGGTCGGACGTGCCCTAAACAACTCCCTAGGGAGGCGTTCGGGTGGCATCCTGACCAGATGCCCGAACCACCTCATCTGGCTCCTCTCCATGTGGAGGAGCAGTGGCTTTACTTTGAGCTCCTCCCGGATGGCAGAGCTTCTCACCCTATCTCTAAGGGAGAGCCCCGCCAAACCGGCGGAGGAAACTCATTTCGGCCGCTTGTACACGTGATCTTGTCCTTTCGGTCATAACCCAAAGCTCATGACCATAGGTGAGGATGGGAACGTAGATCGACCGGTAAATTGAGAGCTTTGCCTTCCAGTTCAGCTCCTTCTTCACCACAACAGATCGATACAGCGTCCGCATTACTGAAGACGCCGCAACGATCCGCCTGTTGATCTCACGATCCACTCTTCCCTCACTTGGGTTGTACTTGTATAGCGCTTTTCTACCTTCAAGGTACTCAAAGCGCTTTGACACTACTTCCACATTTACCCATTCACACACACATTCACACACTGATGGAGGGAGCTGCCATGCAAGGCGCTAACCAGCACCCATCAGGAGCAAGGGTGAAGTGTCTTGCTCAGGACACAACGGACATGACGAGGTTGGTACTAGGTGGAGATTGAACCAGGGACCCTCGGGTTGCGCACGGCCACTCTACCACTGCGCCACGCACAAAATTCCGAGGTACTTGAACTCCTCCACTTGGGGCAAGTTCTCCTCCCCAACCCGGAGATGGCACTCCACCTTTTTCCGGGCGAGAACCATGGACTCGGACTTGGAGGTGCTGATTCTCATCCCAGTCGCTTCACACTCAGCTGCGAACCGATCCAGTGAGAGCTGAAGATCCTGGCCAGATGAAGCCATCAGGACCACATCATCTGCAAAAAGCAGAGACCTAATCCTGCAGCCACCAAACCAGATCCCCTCAACGCCTTGACTGCGCCTAGAAATTCTGTCCATAAAAGTTATGAACAGAATGGGTGACAAAGGGCAGCCTTGGCGGAGTCCAACCCTCACTGGAAACGTGTCCGACTTACTACCGGCAATGCGGACCAAGCTCTGGCACTGATCATACAGGGAGCGGACTGCCACAATCAGACAGTCCGATACCCCGTACTCTCTGAGCACTCCCCACAGGACTTCCCGAGGGACACGGTCGAATGCCTTCTCCAAGTCCACAAAACACATGTAGACTGGTTGGGCAAACTCCCATGCACCCTCAAGGACACTGCCGAGAGTATAGAGCTGGTCCACAGTTCCACGACCAGGACGAAAACCACACTGTTCCTCCTGAATCCGAGGTTCAACTATCCGGCGTAGCCTCCTCTCCAGTACACCTGAATAGACCTTACCGGGAAGGCTGAGGAGTGTGATCCCACGATAGTTAGAACACACCCTCCGGTTCCCCTTCTTAAAGAGAGGAACCACTACCCCGGTCTGCCAATCCAGAGGTACCGCCCCCGATGTCCACGCGATGCTGCAGAGTCTTGTCAACCAAGACAGCCCAAAAGCATCCAGAGCCTTAAGGAACTCCGGGCGGATCTCATCTACCCCCGGGGCCTTGCCACCGAGGAGCTTTTTAACTACCTCAGCAACCTCAACCCCAGAAATATGTTGTATGTCTTCATAGCAAAATCAACTAAATAACTTTAGTTTTTTTAAGTTTCTTACCAACTTCAAAGAAGTCATCCAGAAACATCATTCTGCTCAATGTTATTTTTTCCCTCTACAAGATGGCCAGTTAGAAGCTTTAAGGTTCCCAAACTGCAGGAGGCCAGCTAAGCCTCAGTCTGCAGTTGATTGGAAAGAGCAGCCATGCTTCCATCTGTTGAGAGGAAACCTTTGGAAGGCTCCTCACATCATTCACATAACAAACTGTCATGCAATATGCAAGCCACACATTTTTCTTTTGCATGTTGGAATGTGCGCGTGTTTGCTTCGCAGGCTTTGAAAGTAGCCAATTGCTTGTATTCCGGTTGAAAAGCAGTGGTGGTCAACCAGGCCAAGATGGCGGTTGTGCAAAAGAGACTTAAATCTTCCTGCAAAAAGCAGATATGTGCAAAAAAATCTAACTGTGCAATAAAATAGATACTATACTTTATCAAAATAAGATTTGTGGAGTGATATCAAGGATAATATGTCCACAGACATGTGGAACTATTGTGCTCCAGACATCATTCGACACCACAAAACAGATGAAACTTGTAAAAGCATGGAGGTCTAAACCTTATTTGTGTGTGTCTGGGTCAAGGACATTGGTATCAACACTCTCCCGGACAAATATGTATCGCTTTTGCTCGGATAATGTTGTATTTCATCATTTAACTTTGTGTCTACAGCCATGTTTGTTGTTGTTGTTGTACACATGTTTTTCCCTATATTTATCAAAATATAACTATAGATGTCAACATTGTGTATGTGCTGAAAGATTCATTTATGATTGTTTATCAAAATATAACTATATGTCAACATTGTGTACGTGCTGAAAGATTCATTTATGATTGTTTATCAAAATATAACTATAGATGTCAACATTGTGTACGTGCTGAAAAATTAATTTATGATTGTTTATCAAAATATAACTATAGATGTCAACATTGTGTATGTGCTGACAGATTCATTTATGATTGTTTATCAAACTATAACTATAGATGTCAACATTGTGTATGCGCTGACAGATTAATTTATGATTGTTTATCAAAATATAACTATATGTCAACATTGTGTACGTGCTGAAAGATTCATTTATGATTGTTTATCAAAATATAACTATATGTCAACATTGTGTACATGCTGAAAGATTCATTTATGATTGTTTATCAAAATATAACTATAGATGTCAACATTGTGTATGTGCTGAAAAATTAATGTATGATTGTTTATCAAAATATAACTATAGATGTCAACATTGTGTACGTGCTGAAAGATGCATTTATGATTGTTTATCAAAATATAACTATAGATGTCAACATTGTGTATGTGCTGAAAGATTCATTTATTATTGTTTATCAAAATATAACTATAGATGTCAACATTGTGTACGTGCTGAAAAATTCATTTATGATTGTTTATCAAAATATAACTATAGATGTCAACATTGTGTACATGCTGAAAGATTCATTTATGATTGTTTATCAAAATATAACTATATGTCAACATTGTGTATGTGCTGAAAGATTCATTTATGATTGTTTATCAAAATATAACTATAGATGTCAACATTGTGTACGTGCTGAAAAATTAATTTATGATTGTTTATCAAAATATAACTACAGATGTCAACATTGTGTACGTGCTGAAAAATTAATTTATGATTGTTTATCAAAATATAACTATAGATGTCAACATTGTGTACGTGCTGAAAAATTAATTTATGATTGTTTATCAAAATATAACTTTAGATGTCAACATTGTGTATCCGCTGACAGATTCATTTATGATTGTTTATCAAAATATAACTATAGATGTCAACATTGTGTATGTGCTGAAAGATTCATTTATGATTGTTTATCAAAATATAACTATAGATGTCAACATTGTGTATGTGCTGAAAGATTCATTTATGATTGTTTATCAAAATATAACTATACATGTCAACATTGTGTATGTGCTGAAAGATTAATTTATGATTGTTTATCAAAATATAACTATACATGTCAACATTGTGTATGTGCTGACAGATTAATTTATGATTGTTTATCAAAATTTTACATATAGATGTCAACATTGTGTACGTGCTTAAAAATTAATTTATGATTGTTTATCAAAATATAACTATAGATGTCAACATTGTGTATGTGCTGACAGATTAATTTATGATTGTTTATCTCGCCACACCTAGTGTGTGTGTGACAATCATTGGTACTTTAACTTTAACTTTAACTTTATCAAAATAGAACTATATGTCAACATTGTGTATGTGCTGAAAGATTCATTTATGATTGTTTATCAAAATATAACTAGATGTCAACATTGTGTATGTGCTGAAAGATTCATGTATGATTGTTTATCAAAATATAACTAAATATATCAACATTGTGTATGTGCTGACAGATTCATATATGATTGTTTATCAAAATATAACTAGATGTCAACATTGTGTATGCGCTGACATATTCATTTATGATTGTTTGTCAAAATATAACTATATGTCAACATTGTGTACGTGCTGAAAGATTCATTTATAATTGTTTATCAAAATATAACTATAGATGTCAACATTGTGTATGTGCTGAAAGATTCATGTATGATTGTTTATCAAAATATAACTAAAGATATCAAAATTGTGTATGTGCTGACAGATTCATATATGATTGTTTATCAAAATATAACTATAGATGTCAGCATTGTGTATGTGCTGAAAGATTCATTTATGATTGTTTATCAAAATATGACTATAGATGTCAACATTGTGTATGTGCTAAAAGATTCATTTATGATTATCAAAATATAACTATAGATGTCAACATTGTGTACGTGCTGAAAGATTCATTTATGATTGTTTATCAAAATATAACTATACATGTCAACATTGTGTATGTGCTGAAAGATTCATGTATGATTGTTTATCAAAATGTATCTATAGATGTCAACATTGTGTATGTGCTGAAAAATTTATTTATGATTGTTTATCAAAATATAACTATAGATGTCAACATTGTGTATGTGCTGAACGATTCATGTATGATTGTTTATCAAAATATAACTAAAGATATCAACATTGTGTATGTGCTGACAGATTCATATATGATTGTTTATCAAAATATAACAATAGATGTCAACATTGTGTATGTGCTGACAGATTCATATATGATTGTTTATCAAAATATAACAATAGATGTCAACATTGTGTATGTGCTGAAAGATTCATTTATGATTGTTTATCAAAATATAACTATAGATGTCAACATTGTGTATGTGCTGAAAGATTAATTTATGATTGTTTATCAAAATATAACTATAGATGTCAACATTGTGTATGTGCTGACAGATTCATATATGATTGTTTATCAAAATATAACTATATGTCAACATTGTGTACGTGCTGAAAGATTCATTTATGATTGTTTATCAAACTATAACTATAGATGTCAACGTCATGTATGTGCTGAAAGATTCATTTATAATTGTTTATCAAAATATAACTATAGATGTCAACATTGTATATGTGCTGAAAGATTCATGTATGATTGTTTATCAAAATATAACTATAGATGTCAACATTGTGTACGTGCTGAAAGATTCATTTATTATTGTTTATCAAAATATAACTATAGATGTCAACATTGTGTACGTGCTGAAAAATTAATTTATGATTGTTTATCAAAATATAACTATAGATATCAATATTGTGTACATGCTGAAAGATTCATTTATGATTGTTTATCAAAATATAACTATAGATGTCAACATTGTGTATGTGCTGAAAGATTCATTTATGATTATCAAAATATAACTATAGATGTCAACATTGTGTATGTGCTGACAGATTCATTTATGATTGTTTATCAAAATATAACTATAAATGTCAACATTGTGTATGCGCTGACAGATCCATTTATGATTGTTTATCAAAATATAACTATATGTCAACATTGTGTACGTGCTGAAAGATTCATTTATGATTGTTTATCAAAATATAACTATAGATGTCAACATTGTGGGTGTGCTGAAAGATTAATTTATGATTGTTTATCAAAATATAACTATAGATGTCAACATTGTGTATGTGCTAAAAGATTAATTTATGATTGTTTATCAAAATATAACTATATATGTCAACATTGTGTACGTGCTGAAAGATTCATTTATGATTGTTTATCAAAATATAACTATAGATGTCAACATTGTGTATTTGCTGAAAGATTCATTTATGATTGTTTATCAAAATATAACTATAGATGTCAACATTGTGTACGTGCTGAAAGATTCATTTATAATTGTTTATCAAAATATAACTATAGATGTCAACATTGTATATGTGCTGAAAGATTCATGTATGATTGTTTATCAAAATATAACTATAGATGTCAACATTGTGTACGTGCTGAAAGATTAATTTATTATTGTTTATCAAAATATAACTATAGATGTCAACATTGTGTACGTGCTGAAAAATTAATTTATGATTGTTTATCAAAATATAACTATAGATATCAATATTGTGTACATGCTGAAAGATTCATTTATGATTGTTTATCAAAATATAACTATAGATGTCAACATTGTGTATGTGCTGAAAGATTCATTTATGATTATCAAAATATAACTATAGATGTCAACATTGTGTATGTGCTGACAGATTCATTTATGATTGTTTATCAAAATATAACTATAAATGTCAACATTGTGTATGCGCTGACAGATCCATTTATGATTGTTTATCAAAATATAACTATATGTCAACATTGTGTACGTGCTGAAAGATTCATTTATGATTGTTTATCAAAATATAACTATAGATGTCAACATTGTGGGTGTGCTGAAAGATTAATTTATGATTGTTTATCAAAATATAACTATAGATGTCAACATTGTGTATGTGCTAAGAGATTAATTTATGATTGTTTATCAAAATATAACTATAGATGTCAACATTGTGTATGTGCTGAAAGATTCATATATGATTGTTTATCAAAATATAACTATAGATGTCAACATTGTGTACGTGCTGACAGATTCATTTATGATTGTTTATCAAAATATAACTATAGATGTCAACATTGTGTACGTGCTGAAAGATTAATTTATGATTGTTTATCAAAATATAACTATAGATGTCAACATTGTGTATGTGCTAAAAGATTAATTTATGATTGTTTATCAAAATATAACTATAGATGTCAACATTGTGTACGTGCTGACAGATTCATTTATGATTGTTGTCTTTGGTCAAAACTTAACTCTTAGGTTTTGCTCACATTTGATTTATTTAAATACGGCGAATTGGTGCTTTTAGTAACACTCCTAGAAAACATGTGTTTAAGAAATACAAATAATATGTAGATAATAAATGTTCTAAGTATATCAAACCAACCTTTAAGGATGTGATCACTGCAAACTCGTGCGTTCTTCGACTCTGCTCCCTCGCACTGGAGTGTGAGCTGCTTTTCTTGTCATTGTTTTGTAAAATCTTGCTTTTTTTTTGCCTTTTTGATTACCTCTCGAGGAACGTTTATCCTTTGAACGATTCGTACAGCGCAAAACCACACAAGCATGGGGCGTTTCTTTCTTCGAGAGAGGCTAGATGACGTCTAGTACCCGTTGAGAACAGCTAGCTTGACCACCACGCGTATTTAATTTTACGTCAGATAAACCATAGCAATTGTGGTTGAATTTCAAAATAAAATGGTGGCATGATCCGAGTATTATGCGGTGAATAAAGAATGAAATACAATACTTGATATATTTCAGAGTAAACGCGACTGTCTGCCTCCAACATTTGCAGGCTTCCTTTATGTTCGCAATAGGAGGAGATAATGCAACAAGAGGTACAAACCCCGTTTCCATATGAGTTGGGAAATTGTGTTAGATGTAAATATAAACAGAATACAATGATTTGCAAATCCTTTTCAACCCATATTCAGTTGAATATGCTACAAAGACAACATATTTGATGTTCAAACTGATAAACTTTTTTTTTTTTGCAAATAATAATTAACTTTAGAATTTGATGCCAGCAACACGTGACAAAGAAGTTGGGAAAGGTGGCAATAAATACTGACAAAGTTGAGGAATGCTCATCAAACACTTATTTGGAACATCCCACAGGTGTGCAGGCTAATTGGGAACAGGTGGGTGCCATGATTGGGTATAAAAGTAGATTCCATGAAATGTTCAGTCATTCACAAACAAGGATGGGGCGAGGGTCACCACTTTGTCAACAAATGCGTCAGCAAATTGTTGAACAGTTTATGAAAAAACTTTCTCAACCAGCTATTGCAAGGAATTTAGGGATTTCACCATCTACGCTCCGTAATATCATCAAAGGGTTCAGAGAATCTGGAGAAATCACTGCACGTAAGAAGCTAAGACCGTGACCTTCCATCCCTCAGGCTGTACTGCATCAACAAGCGACATCAGTGTGTAAAGAATATCACCACATGGGCTCAGGAACACTTCAGAAACCCACTGTCAGTAACTACAGTTGGTCGCTACATCTGTAAGTGCAAGTTAAAACTCTTTACCGTTTATCAACAACACCCAGAAACGCCGTCGGCTTCGCTGGGCCTGAGCTCATCTAAGATGGACTGATACAAAGTGGAAAAGTGTTCTGTGGTCTGACGAGTCCACATTTCAAATTGTTTTTGGAAACTGTGGACTTCGTGTCCTCCGGACCAAAGAGGAAAAGAACCATCCGGATTGTTATAGGCGCAAAGTGTAAAAGGCAGCATGTGTGATGGTATGGGGGTGTATTAGTGCCCAAGACATGGGTAACTTACACATCTCTGAAGGTGCCATTAATGCTGAAAGGTACATACAGCTTTTGGAGCAACATATGTTGCCATCCAAGCAACGTTACCATGGACGCCCCTGCTTATTTCAGCAAGACAATGCCAAGCCACGTGTTACATCAACGTGGCTTCATAGTAAAAGAGTGCGGGTAATAGACTGGCCTGCCTGTAGTCCAGACATTGAAAATGTGTGGCGCATTATGAAGCCTAAAATAGCACAAGGGAGACCCCCGGACTGTTGAACAACTTAAGCTGTACATCAAGCAAGAATGGGAAAGAATTCCACCTGAGAAGCTTCAAAAATGTGTCTCATCAGTTCCCAAACATTTACTGAGTGTTGTTAAAAGAAAAGGTGATGTAACACAGTGGTGAACATGCCCTTTCCCAACTACTTTGGCACGTGTTGCAGCCATGAAATTCTAAGTTAATTATTATTTGCAAAAAAAAAAAAATAAAGTTTATGAGTTTGAACATCAAATATGTTGTCTTTGTAGCATATTCAACTGAATATGGGTTGAAAAGGATTTGCAAATCATTGTATTCCGTTTATATTTACATCTAACACAATTCCCCAACTCATATGGAAACGGGGTTTGTAAATAGATCATCCACGTCTGATACGTGTGCCAAATTTCAGAGTAAAACTTGCCTGGTTTCCACTTTCACGAGGAGGAATAAGAGTCAGCCAAGGGGATGAGGGCGAAGAGGAGGAGAGGAGAGAAGCAGCAGCTCCAGGCTTGTAGCATCAGTAATTGCCTCATTAACATCACACTGCTGTGTTTCATGTGATGTATTCACACACACACACGCACACACACGCACACAC
Source organism: Nerophis lumbriciformis (assembly GCF_033978685.3). Classification (NCBI taxonomy): domain Eukaryota; kingdom Metazoa; phylum Chordata; class Actinopteri; order Syngnathiformes; family Syngnathidae; genus Nerophis; species Nerophis lumbriciformis. The sequence goes on along the minus strand of NC_084552.2, from coordinate 8,350,725 downwards.
ACACACACGCACACACACACACACACACGCACGCACACAATAATGAGGGCAATTATTACCTGTTGTCTCGGTGTGGACCTCTTATAGGGTCTTATAGGGTCTTAACTCAAATGGGACACAACGTTGCATTGATTCTCCTTTCAACACATTTCAGTAAACAAGCGGAAGAGTCCACTAGTTGAATATTTGTTTGAATTCCATACTTGGCCTCCAGTCTTGGGGTCCAAGCATCAGATCAGCGAGTGATGTGCAACATCAAACCCCCTGTGGCTGCACCTGCAATGGCCTCTCTTGAATATCAATCAACCAATTAATCAACGTTTACTTATATAGCCCTAAATCACCAGTGTCTCAAAGGGCTGCACAGATATTCTCAGATCCAGAATATGCGGCGGTGCAGAGGATTTTTCACAGATGACACACTTTGTTTACGTTTTTAAAAGCTCTATTAGCACGCAGCTCAGACGTCTTGTAAACAATAGGATTATGCCCACTTCATATATGGTCTCTGACCCACATTTAACTGCACTCGGGGCTTGGAGGGGAACATTTTGCATGTTGGAAAGACAAAGACAAAAAAAAAAGGATGTTTTATTCACACAATTTTTAATTTATTCATGCTACTTTGCTGAATAATTCAGGTTTCAGTGTTTGTCGTGTTTTGCTGTTGTAATGATGTTGACCCCCGCCTCCTCCTCCATCATCGTCATGCCGTGACTACGATAACTGCTATTAGGGTATGGAAGTAGAATTGTCTTATATATATATATCATTATGATATTAATACATATGCATAAAATATATACAAATACAATTTATAAATATAAAAATGTGACCGAAAAATAAAACAAGAATTTGTATAAATAAACGTGTATTTGTAAATATATTTTTGAGATTTTAATATAAATATGCGTGATTTTGTATTTGTATTGAATTTGCATATGTGGATCGCTTTTTTGCTCTTGTGTCGATGAGACATTCCTCCCACAAACCAGATGCACCAATAAATGTGACCTACACACTCCCCTGAACAACCAGCAGAGGGCACTGCAGCCAGAGCGGTCTGGGTCACAGAGCATTATATGCAATATATGCAAAATGCTCGGAGTTCTCTGCACAAAAACGATCCACGTCTTTACTCGGGCTGTGAATCTTTGGGTGTCCCATGATTCGATTCAATATCGATTCTTGGGGTCACGATTCGATTCAAAATCGATTTTTTTTTTTTTCAATTCAACACGATTCTCGATTCAAAAAGGATATTTTCCCGATTGAAAAGGATTGTCTATTCATTGAATACATAGGATTTCAGCAGGATCTACCCCAGTCTGCTGACATGCAGGCAGAGTAGTATATTTTTGTAAAAAGCTTTTATAATTGTAAAGGACAATGTTTTATCAACTGATTGCAATAATGTAAATTTGTTTTAACTTTTAAATGAAGCAAAAATATGACTTATTTTATCTTTGTGAAAATATTGGACACAGTGTGTTGTCAAGCTTATGAGATGTGATGCAAGTGTAAGCCACTGTGACACTATTGTTCTTTTCTTTTTCTTTTTTGTAAATGTCTAATGATAATGTCAATGAGGGATTTTTAATCACTGCTATGTTGAAATTGTAACTAATATTGATACTGTTGTTGATAATATTCATTTTTGTTGGTTTGTTCTGTGTGGTGTTTGTGTCTCCTCAATTGCTCTGTTTATTGCACTTCTGAGTGTTGCTGGCTCGGCTTTGCTTTTGGAATTGGATTGCATTGATATGATATTGCTGTGTATTGTTTTGTTGGATTGATTAATTAAAAAAATGAATACATTAAAAAATAAAATTACAAAATAAATAAATACATTTTAAAAATCGATTTTTTTAAAATGAGAATCGATTCTGACTCGCACAACGTAAGAATCGTGATTCGAATTCGAATCCATTTTTTTCCCACACCCCTAGTTTTTACAGAGAGAACGCACAACGGGCCTGAGCTAGCTAACGGTAGTGTTGTATTATGCTAATTCATCCAGTTAATCTGAAAGACCGTGCTAGCTGCTTATTTCATTGTATCAATGCCGTTTACTGACCTTGTCCCGATGTAGATACTGATCTCTTATCAGTGCAATGTGTGTCAAATCATCCCAAAAGTCATGACGTAATATGACCCTCCCTAGTGTGCCTCTGATTGGCTCGCCAGTGTCTGACCATGTCTGTGACCCAGACCGCTCTGGCTGCAGTGCCCTCTGCTGGTTGTTCAGGGGAGTGTGTAGGTCACATTTATTTGTGCATCTGGTTTGTGGTAGGAATGTATCATCGACACAAAAGCAAAAAAGCGATCTACATATGCAAATTCAAAACAAATACAAATACAAAATCAAGCATATTTATATTCAAATCTCAAAAATATATTAACAAATCCACGTTTATTTATACAAATTCTTGGTTCATTTGTATGTCACAGTTTTATATTTATACATTTTATTTGTATATATTTTCAAATCTCGAAAATATATTTACAAATACACGTTTATTTATACAAATTATTTATGTATTTGTATATCACATTTGTATTTGTATATGTATTAATATATGCATTAATATATGTATTAATATTATATTGATATATATATAAGTTGATGTGAGACAATTGTACTTCCATATTAGGGATGTCACCGTATAAACATTTCTTATCACGATTATTGTGACCAATATTATCACGGTTCTCATTATTATCGCGGGTTTTTTAAATGTGCTCAAATTTTTCCAAAAATATTTGTAGTTTTATTTAAAAAAAACACAACACAATCTAAATATTTCCCTTGTAGGAGAAACATTGTCGATAGAATCACAGTTTCATGGACCTCAGGTAGAAGTTGAATGTGCATATGAAAGCAACACAAGCGTTATAAACAAAGTAATATAGCAGAAAACAAATGATAACATAAATAAGTAAAATAAATGTAACAATTGTGCAATATGGCACTTTATGGACAGAAGATGTTGAGAAATAAAAAACTATTTAAGATTTTAGAAAGATGGCATCTGATGACCGTAAGACGTAACTGCACTTTTTGTCCATAGAGATAAAAATAGTGTTCATGTATGAGATCTAGGGCTGCCAATTATGGCCAAAGTAATAATTAAGATTATTGTTATCAATATTGAAATCATGATTACTGATTGTTAGGTAAAGCAGTGTTGTGGTGTGAACGTAATACCATCATGTACTTTGTAATGTCTAATAAAAAGGCTATAGATAAACGTTATCCCCATATCTAAAGACAAATATTCGGGTTTTTTTAATTCTTTAATAGTATCAACTTGTCAGCTTTTTTTCATCACATGATGCCTTTATCTCTATTTTTACATTTTGATAATTAAATGAAATTATTGTTATTATTTTTTAAGTTATGTACATTTATATGTACATGTAGATGATGTATCGGGACAGATCCATTAAGAGTTTGAGCAGAAATATGTCGTATAGGAATTAACTATACACAATAACACAAACAAAATGCTGTGTCACATGAATGGTTTTTGAAGTAATACCTTTGTGACATGAAACAAACACAAGTAAAGTAAAAAACAAACTGGTGTTTACTTGTTGGTATCAAAATAAAACTCAAAGCAGTTTGGCTAATGAAGATGAAGTCTAATAAACAAGCTTTGTTCTTCTCTTGGTTCAGTACAACAGTTTGGCCAACATATAAAAACAGGAGTGATACCTTTCACATCGAATACACAATCTTCACAGCCTGTGTTCTATTTGATGAGATGACAAAACATAGCTAGTATTGATGTTATTTGAACACTGATACAGTTTGCAGTTAAATAAAGGAGGAGTGAACATCCCAGTCAACAAAGTAAAGACTTTACGAACAAGTTGTGACAACGTTCACCTGCTGCATGTTTCCTCACATCATTAACTCTCAGTCACAGCACCTGATGGACGCTGTATTGAGAAAATGAAAGCAACATCAAATAGTTTTCTGTATACTTTTAGTGTGGGGACTAGTGTCTCCAATATTGTCCACACTTGTCTCCATCTAAACCAGACCTGGGCAAACTAAGGCCCGGGGGCCACATGCAGCCCGTTAAGTATTTCAATCTGGCCCGCCGGACATTCCCAAATAATTGTTTTAGATTTTTAAGATGTAAAGTGTAGCTGCCATTATGATGTGCAGTGATGTTTTCAAATGACCGTAAGTCTTCAACTATACAAAGTATTTCAATGGTTGGAATCTGCCCTTTTGCATGATATACTAGTTACTATGGTAATTAATTAGTTACTATGGTAATCTAAGTCACAGCAGCTCAGACGAGGCACCAAGCAGTGTGGGTGGGGAGCGTTTCCACAGAGTGTTTCTAGAGCCTGAAATGTGGGTGTCAGGGACAGACGTGGAAGGAGATTTTCACAACAAAGTTCTAAAGCTTAGTTATACATCAGATTGTGTATTGTGTTTTTACCCTTTGCGTTCATATTTCGCTGTTTGTCGCGTTTCGGTTGATTGTAAAATATGTGGATGGAGAGGAGGTGTGACGTTCATATGTTGTCAATATTCAGTGTTTTATTGTTCATAGAAAAATGTAAAATTCCATTCCGTTTTTTAAGGCGGTCTGTCAAAACGTTTTTAGCATTCAATCAGACATTATTGTAAGGTTTTGTATTAGTGTTCCTAAAAATAAATATACCGGCCCTCAGACACATTTTTTTCTCTAAATTTGGCCCCTCAGTCAAAATAATTGCCAAGGCCTGATCTAAACACAGCAATTAGTCTGCCAAGATTTTCAAGCCAAACGACGCATGTGCGCAGGCGGCTGATTTAGTTTCCAGGAAGTACGCAGTGTTGCCTAAAATGCAGTAATAAATTACGTTTTTTTGGTAATTAAAAAATTAGACGGTATTACTAACCGTCGGGTATTTTATCGCAGTTTATCAATATTCCGTTTATTGTTACAGCCCGAGCTGCTGTGATGAAAAAAAAATGACACAACACAGTTCAAACATGCTACTTGCTGTATGTAGGGATGGCTACTGTTCACATTTGAAATGATACGGTACCAAATTACCTGTACCTGAAAATCGATACTGGTACTAAACGGTACCAATTTTCTGTACTTTTGTGTCTGTACATGATTATTAACTGTTTTCAACTCAAAAAGGTTTGTTATGTCGTTTTATTCAAATACTTTTCCATTTTTTTCAGCACAAAGTCAACATTCCATCCATTATAAAAATATTCAGTATGGTTTAACGTGGGAAAGTGTTATATTTTGCAGTTGAACATTTCACAATGTTGAGTACAATGGATTTTTATCAAGGTAAAAAATCCCATCCATTGTACCGGAAAAATATTATCTGACGAGAAGAAAATTAAAAAGTGTTGTTTTTGATCAAAAATCGAATGTTTTAGTGTAACATTTACAAACGAGCTGATTATGATAACTGTGCTAACTATTATTACATTCCTGAGTCTCGTTTGCAATGCAGTTGCACTTTCAAGACATTAGATGGCAGTACTGTATAGTTCAGGAAGTAGCTTTTTCCAGGAAGCTGAATGTGTTATGTTGCGCCCTACAAAGTGTTTGTACTGTGAGTATTGCGCTTATTACACAGTGTAACATTCATTTGAGCTGTGGTCGGCATTACCAAATTTGGAGATGTGTGGTTATTGCAATGTAAAGTCGCTAATGCTACCCGAAGCCTGTCTGTGGCGAGTCCAGTGTATATTAGCATCAAGCTAGTGCGTTTTGGAAGAACGGAGCATTTTCTGCCAAGCAATTTTTGCTTTGTTGGCGTTGAAAGGGGCAACTTTACTCAGAGGGACTTGGACTGATTGTTGAGGTGAGTCGGTGTTCAGTCTGCAACCAAACATGACTTCAGGTGCAACAAAGCTGTAGAAATATGGCAGAGTCTGACCTTACGTAAATCGGCACCTGGCAGTACTGACGAAATTCGGTCGTTGCCTATAAAAGAACCAAATTCGGTACCCGTTCTTACTGTATGTGAACTTGAACTTATATTATATTATTTATAATTATTATTGTCTATTGTGAGCGAACTGTGGTGCTGAATTTCCCGCAGGGATCAATAAAGTACTTTCTATTCTATTCTATTCTATTGTGTGTGACCTTGAATACCTGCTAGCTGTGTAAAATATGACCCTGAATATCAGAAGAGACCTCAATCAATCAATCAATCAATCTTTATTTATATAGCCCTAAATCACAAGTGTCTCAAAGGGCTGCACAAGCCACAACGACATCCTCGGTACAAAGCCCACATACGGGCAAGGAAAAACTCACCCCAGTGGGACGTCGATGTGAATGACTATGAGAAACCTTGGAGAGGACCGCATATGTGGGTAACCCCCCCCCCCCTCTAGGAGAGACCGAAAGCAATGGATGTCGAGTGGGTCTGACATAATATTGTGAGAGTCCAGTCCATAGTGGATCCAACATAATAGTAAGAGTCCAGTCCATAGTGGGGCCAGCAGGACACCATCCCGAGCGGAGACGGGTCAGCAGCGTAGAGATGTTCCCAGCCGATGCACAGGCGAGCGGTCCACCCCGGGTCCCGACTCTGGACAGCCAGCACTTCATCCATGGCCACCAGATCAACTGGTCTAAAAGGGGGCTATTTAAAGGCTAGAGTATACAAATGAGTTTTAAGATGGGACTTAAATGCTTCTACTGAGGTAGCATCTCTAATTGTTACCGGGAGGGCATTCCATAGTACTGGAGCCCGAATAGAAAACGCTCTATAGCCCGCAGACTTTTTTTGGGCTCTGGGAATCACTAATAAGCCGGAGTTCTTTGAACGCAGATTTCTTGCCGGGACATATGGTACTATAGCCGACTCTGGACAGCCATAGTACTGGAGCCCGAATAGAAAACGCTCTATAGCCCGCAGACTTTTTTTGGGCTCTGGGAATCACTAATAAGCCGGAGTTCTTTGAACGCAGATTTCTTGCCGGGACATATGGTACTATAGCCGACTCTGGACAGCCAGCACTTCATCCATGGCCACTGGACCTGTGCCCCCCCCCCTCAAGGAAAAGGGGAGCAGAGGAGAAAAGAAAAGAAACGGCAGATCAACTGGTCTAACAGGGGGGCTATTTAAAGGCTAGAGTATACAAATGAGTTTTAAGATGGGACTTAAATGCTTCTACTGAGGTAGCATCTCTAATTGTTACCGGGAGGGCATTCCATAGTACTGGAGCCCCAATAGAAAACGCTCTATAGCCCGCAGACTTTTTTGGGGCTCTGGGAATCACTAATAAGCCGGAGTTCTTTGAACGCAGATTTCTTGCCGGGACATATGGTACAATGCAATCGACAAGATAGGACGGAGCTAGACCGTGTAGTATTTTATACGTAAGTAGTAAAACCTTAAAGTCACTTCTTAAGTGCACAGGAAGCCAGTGCAGGTGAGCCAGTATAGGCGTAATATGATCAAACTTTCTTGTTCTTGTCAAAAGTCTAGCAGCCGCATTTTGTACCAACTGTAATTTTTTAATGCTAGACATAGGGAGACCCGAAAATAATACGTTACAGTAGTCGAGACGAGACGTAACGAACGCATGAATAATTATCTCAGCGTCGCTAGTGGACAAAATGGAACGAATTTTAGCGATATTACGGAGATGAAAGAAGGCCGTTTTAGTAACACTCTTAATGTGTGATTTAAACGAGAGAGTTGGGTGGAAGATAATACCCAGATTCTTTACTGATTCGCCTTGTGTAATTGTTTGGTTGTCAAATGTTAAGGTGGTATTATTAAATAAATGTCGGTGTTTAGCAGGACCGATAATCAGCATTTCCGTTTTCTTGGCGTTGAGTTGCAAGAAGTTAGCGTAAGACTTAAGACCACCGAGGGTCTCCGTGTCACAGCTACAGATCTTGCTGGACTAGAAGTCATCTTGTATAAAACTCCAGATCTGAATGTACTGGAGGTGGACCCCATTTTGATCATTCCATAGAGGAATAATAATTATGACATTCCTTGTTTCTCTCTCCTGTACAGTTGTACCAGTGGAACCTTTGGTGCGCGGCTTCAAGAAACTCCCAGAAGATGTGGACTGGTCGTACACAGGTATGTTGCAGTCGCTAATAAATACACCTTTAGGGGACCTTCGCTAAAGAATCAATCAGGTTTGAGTGGACAGAAGTGGTGTCCAGCTCGGTCCCGTGTCACTGTGTGTGTGTGTGTGTGTGTGCTGATCCTCCATCCTTCTAAATGGCAATCATGTCAGTTGGAAAATGAAGTCTCTGTGCTAGAATTCAGTCAATGTAATTGTTGGGAACACGATTGTTTGTGTGTCTGTAGCTTTAATGCTAATGAGCAAGAAGTGCTATTGAGCATTGTATCCACTTCTTACATAAACTGTACTCTGTAATTCTGCCCTTGTCCAACATAATAAATATTACATGTATAATCTATTACATAATAAATATTATATTTATAATGTATTACATAATAAATATTGCATTTATAATCTATTACATAATATATATATTGCATTTATAATCTATTACATAATAAATATTACATTTATAATCTATTAAATAATATATATTGCATTTATAATCTATTACATAATAAATAGTACATATACAATCTATTCCATAGTAAATATTGCATTTATAATCTATTACATAATAAATATTGCATTTATAATCTATTACATAATATTGCATTTATAATCCATTACATAATAAATATTGCATTTATAATCTATTACATAATAAATATTACATTTATAATCTATTAAATAATATATATTGCATTTATAATCTATTACATAATAAATATTACATATACAATCTATTCCATAGTAAATATTGCATTTATAATCTATTACATAATAAATATTGCATTTATAATCTATTACATAATACATATTACATTGATAATCTATTACATAATATTGCATTTATAATCCATTACATAATAAATATTGCATTCATAATCTATTAATAAATATTGCTGCGATGAGGTGGCGACTTGTCCAGGGTGTACACCGCCTTCCGCCCGAGTGCAGCTAAGATAGGCTCCAGCGCCCCCCGCGACCCCAAAGGGAATAAGCGGTAGAAAATGGATGGATGGATGGATAATAAATATTGCATTTGTAATCTATTACATAATAAATATTACATTTATAATCTATTACATAATAAATATTACATTTATAATAAATATTACATTTATAATCTATTACATAGTAAATATTGCATTTATAATCTATTACATAATAAATATTACATGTATAATCTATTACATAATAAATATTACATTTATAATAAATATTACATTTATAATCTATTACATAGTAAATATTGCATTTATAATCTATTACATAATAAATATTACATTTATAATCTATTACATAATAAATATTACATTTATAATAAATATTACATTTATAATGTATTACATAATAAATATTACATTTATAATAAATATTACATTTATAATCTATTACATGATAAATGTTACATTTATAAACTATTACATAATAAATATTACATTTATAATTTATTACATAATATTACATTTATAATAAATATTACATTTATAATCTATTACATGATAAATGTTACATTTATAAACTATTACATAATAAATATTACATTTACAATCTATTACATAATAAATATTGCATTATAATCTATTACATAATAAATATTACATTTATAATAAATATTACATTTATAATCTATTACATAATAAATATTGCATTTAAAATCTATTACATAATAAATATTACATTTATAATCTATTACATAATAAATATTACATTTATAATCTATTACATAATAAATATTACATTTATAATAAATATTACATTTATAATCTATTACATAGTAAATATTGCATTTATAATCTATTACATAATAAATATTACATTTATAATCTATTACATAATAAATATTACATTTATAATAAATATTACATTTATAATGTATTACATAATAAATATTACATTTATAATAAATATTACATTTATAATCTATTACATGATAAATGTTACATTTATAAACTATTACATAATAAATATTACATTTATAATTTATTACATAATAAATATTACATTTATAATAAATATTACATTTATAATCTATTACATGATAAATGTTACATTTATAAACTATTACATAATAAATATTACATTTATAATCTATTACATAATAAATATTGCATTATAATCTATTACATAATAAATATTACATTTATAGTAAATATTACATGTATAATGTATTACATAATAAATATGCAACATGGAGGACACATACATTAGCATCGTTAGCATAGCTATGTGAGCTAACATGACACAACAGCAACATCATGCTAGGTTAGCATTGTCGCTGAAGAAAACCCCTATGTTTCTATCTTTATTTTCAGATGTGTAGCGAAGACCATCTTTTTCCTTTTTAAAGCTAACCGCCACATTTTCAGCTTAGTTTTAGGATGTGTAGCAAAGCCATTTTTCCTCTTTTTTCCCCACCAAAGCTAACCCTCATTTTTGTAACTGAGTTTTTAGATGTGTAGTGAAGCCCCTTTCCCGCCTTCATCCCCAAAGCTAACCACCACATTTGTATCTTTAGCTTCAAATGTGTAGCAAACTTTTTTTCCACCCAAAACTAACCCTCACAGCTGTAGCTTAGTTTTAAGATGTGTAGCAAAGCCTTTTCCCCAAAAAACTACCCCCCATGTTTATAACTTTATGTATGATGTGTAGCGAAGCCTTTTCCCCCAAAATCTACCACCCCGTTTTAAGCTTTATTTTAGGATGTGTGTCGAAGTCTCTGTTTTTCTTCTTTTTCCACCTGAAGCAAATCCTCATGTTTGTAGCTTTATTTTAAGATGTGTAGCGAAGCCTTTTTACCCTTTCTTTCCCCCAAAACTAACCCCCACACTTGTAGCTTAGTTTTATGACGTGTAGCAAAGTCTTTTCCCCAAAAACTACCCCCCATGTTTATAGCTTTTTTAAAAGATGTGTAGCGAAGCCTTTTTACCCTTTTCCCCACAAAACTAAGCCTCACAGTTGTATCTTAGTTTTATGATGTGTAGCAAAGCCTTTTACACCCCAAAGCTAGCCCCCACATTTATAGCTTTATTTTAGGATGTGTAGCGAAGCACCCCCCCCCCCCCCCCCAAAAAAAAGCTTACCCACATGTCTGTGACTTAATTTTTAGATGTGTAGCAAAGCCTTTCCCTCAAAAAACTACCCCCCCACGTTTATAGCTTTGTAGCTTTATTTTAGGATGTTTAGCAAAGCCTTTTCCCTCTTTTTCCTCCCAAAGCTAACCCTCATATTTGTAACTTAAATTTTTTAGATGTGTTGTGAAGCCTCTTTTCTGCCTGTATCTTTATCTTAAGATGTGTAGCAAAGCCTTTTCTCCCCAAAACACCCCCAATGTTTACAGCTTTATTTTAGGATGTGTAGAAAAGCCTTTTCCCCGCAAAGTTAACCCCACATGTGTATCTTTATCTTAAGATGTGTAGCAAACCTTTTTTTTTACCCAAAGCTAACCCTCATGTTTGTATTTTTTTTAAGATGTGTAGCAAAGCCTTTTACACCCCAAAGCTAGCCCCCACGTTTATAGCTTTATTTTAGGATGTGTAGCGAAGACACCCCCGCCCCCCAAAAAAGCTTACCCTCATGTCTGTGACTTAATTTTTAGATGTGTAGCAAAGCCTTTCCCCAAAAAAACTACCCCCCAAATTTATAGCTTCGTAGCTTTATTTTAGGATGTGTAGCAAAGCCTTTTCACTCTTTTTCCTCCCAAAGCTAACCCTCATGTTTGTAACTTAATCTTTTAGATGTGTAGTGAAGCCTCTTTTCTGTGTTTATCCCCACATTTGTATCTTTATTTTAAGATGTATAGTAAAAAAAATGTTTTTTGCCCAAAACTAACTTTCACAGTTTCAGCTTCGTTTTAAGATGTGTAGCAAAGCCTTTATTCCCTCTTTATTCCCCCATAGCTAACCCTCCTGTTTGTTGCTTAATTTTAAGATGTGTAGCAAAGCCTTTTCTGCCCAAAACTACCCCCCATATTTACAGTTTTATTTTAGGATGTGTAGCAAAGCCTTTTCCCCTCTTTTCCTCCCCAAAGCTAAGCCTTGTGTTTGTGACTTAATTTTTAGATGTGTAGTGAAGCCTTTTACCCCCCCAAAGCTAACCCCCATATTTGTATCTTTATCTTAAGATGTGTAGCGAAGTCTTTTTTTTTTACCCAAAGCTAACCCTCATGTTTGTATTTTTTTTAAGATGTGTAGCGAAGCCTTTTCCACCCCAAAGCTAGCCCCCGCGTTTATAGCTTTATTTTAGGATGTGTAGCAAAGCCTTCCCCCCCCCCCAAAAAAAGCTTACCCTCATGTCTGTGACTTAATTTTTAGATGTGTAGCAAAGCCTTTCCCCAAAAAAACTACCCCCCAAATTTATAGCTTCGTAGCTTTATTTTAGGATGTGTAGCAAAGCCTTTTCACTCTTTTTCCTCCCAAAGCTAACCCTCATGTTTGTAACTTAATCTTTTAGATGTGTAGTGAAGCCTCTTTTCTGTGTTTATCCCCACATTTGTATCTTTATTTTAAGATGTATAGTAAAAAAAATGTTTTTTGCCCAAAACTAACTTTCACAGTTTCAGCTTCGTTTTAAGATGTGTAGCAAAGCCTTTATTCCCTCTTTATTCCCCCATAGCTAACCCTCCTGTTTGTTGCTTAATTTTAAGATGTGTAGCAAAGCCTTTTCTGCCCAAAACTACCCCCCATATTTACAGTTTTATTTTAGGATGTGTAGCAAAGCCTTTTCCCCTCTTTTCCTCCCCAAAGCTAAGCCTTGTGTTTGTGACTTAATTTTTAGATGTGTAGTGAAGCCTTTTACCCCCCCAAAGCTAACCCCCATATTTGTATCTTTATCTTAAGATGTGTAGCGAAGTCTTTTTTTTTTACCCAAAGCTAACCCTCATGTTTGTATTTTTTTTAAGATGTGTAGCGAAGCCTTTTCCACCCCAAAGCTAGCCCCCGCGTTTATAGCTTTATTTTAGGATGTGTAGCAAAGCCTTCCCCCCCCCCCAAAAAAAGCTTACCCTCATGTCTGTGACTTAATTTTTAGATGTGTAGCAAAGCCTTTCCCCAAAAAAACTACCCCCCAAATTTATAGCTTTGTAGCTTTATTTTAGGATGTGTAGCAAAGCCTTTTCACTCTTTTTCCTCCCAAAGCTAACCCTCGTGTTTGTAACTTAATCTTTTAGATGTGTAGTGAAGCCTCTTTTCTGTGTCTATCCCCACATTTGTATCTTTATTTTAAGATGTATAGTAAAAAAAATGTTTTTTGCCCAAAACTAACTTTCACAGTTGCAGCTTCGTTTTAAGATGTGTAGCAAAGCCTTTATTCCCTCTTTATTCCCCCATAGCTAACCCTCCTGTTTGTTGCTTAATTTTAAGATGTGTAGCAAAGCCTTTTCTGCCCAAAACTACCCCCCATATTTACAGTTTTATTTTAGGATGTGTAGCAAAGCCTTTTCCCCTCTTTTCCTCCCCAAAGCTAAGCCTCGTGTTTGTGACTTAATTTTTAGATGTGTAGTGAAGCCTTTTACCCCCCCAAAGCTAACCCCCATATTTGTATCTTTATCTTAAGATGTGTAGCGAAGTCTTTTTTTTTTACCCAAAGCTAACCCTCATGTTTGTATTTTTTTTAAAGATGTGTAGCGAAGCCTTTTACACCCCAAAGCTAGCCCCCACGTTTATAGCTTTAATTTAGGATGTGTAGCGAAGCCTCCCCCCCCCCAAAAAAAAGAAAGCTTACCCACATGTCTGTGACTTAATTTTTAGATGTGTAGCAAAGCCTTTCCCCCAAAAAACTACCCCCCACATTTATAGCTTTGTAGCTTTATTTTAGGATGTGTAGCAAAGCCTTTTCACTCTTTTTCCTCCCAAAGCTAACCCTCATGTTTGTAACTTAATCTTTTAGATGTGTAGTGAAGCCTATTTTCTGTGTCTATCCCCACATTTGTATCTTTATTTTAAGATGTATAGTAAAAAAAATGTTTTTTTACCCAAAACTAACTTTCACAGTTGCAGCTTCGTTTTAAGATGTGTAGCAAAGCCTTTATTCCCTCTTTATTCCCCCATAGCTAACCCTCCTGTTTGTTGCTTAATTTTAAGATGTGTAGCAAAGCCTTTTCTCCCCAAAACTACCCCCCGTGTTTACAGTTTTATTTTAGGATGTGTAGCAAAGCCTTTCCCCCTCTTTTCCTCCCCAAAGCTAAGCCCTGTGTTTGTGACTTAATTTTTAGATGTGTAGGGAAGCCTTTTACACCCCCAAAGCTAACCCCCATATTTGTATCTTTATCTTAAGATGTGTAGCGAAGCCTTTTTACCCCTTTCCCCCCAAAACTACCCCCCACGTTCATAGCTTATTTTAGGATGTGTAGCAAAGCCTTTTTTCCCTCTTTTCCCCCCCTAAAGCTAACCCTCATGTTTGTGATTTAATTTTTAGATGTGTAGTGAAGCCTTTTTTTTTTTTTTTTTTTTTTTTTTTTTTTTTTAACGAGAGCTGCAAGCAGTAGGGACACACTTACTGTTGTGTCATCATGTGTTGACATAATAGGGCAGCAATGCATCATGGGTAACAGTAAACAGGTCCACATGTCCAGCGGGTGCAAACTGACGGATGCAAAAGTGCTGACAGTGAAGGTTAAAACACACAAGCAGCAGAGTCACATGATGAATGATCCTATCCGTCAACATCTCCCGCCTGAGGCCATATGCTAACTGGGCATGGCGCTAAGCTGGCAGGAAGAAGAGTGGTCGTCATCATCATCATCATCATCATCATCATAATAGTGGTCCCTGGGGGAGATTATGGCTTCTGACTGATAAAAGAGAATCAAAAGGGTCGTCACTTGAGCTTCTAAACATATTAACCCCGCGTGATAACTGCCACATTTGACGTAATGCAAACTGCTCTCAGGTCAGAATTATAAATAGGAGAAGGTGGATTTGCAACACCGAGTGTAAAAGTGATCCTCCTATTTCTACAGAGACAATCAATCAAAGTTTATATTTTAAATTGTGGCTAGTTGAGCAACTATCGTGTTCCCATGTTTAGATTTTATTCATTTTCACTGGAGATGTCCGATAATGGCTTTTTTGCCGATATTCCGATATTGTCCAACTCTTTATTACCGATTCCGATGTCAAGCGATAGCGATATATACAGTGGTGGAATGAACACATTATTATGCCTCATTTTGTTGTGATGCCCCGCTGGATGCATTAAACAATGTAACAAGGTTTTTCCAAAATAAATCAACTCAAGTTATGGAAAAAAAGTGCCAACATGGCACTGCCATATTTATTATTGAAGTCACAAAGTGCATTATTTTTTTCAACATGCCTCAAAACAGCAGCTTGGAATTTGGTACATGCTCTCCCTGGGAGAGCATGAGGAGGTTGGGTGGGCGGGGTTGAGCGTGGGGTATATTTTGTAGCGTCCCGGAAGAGTTAGTGCTGCAAGGGGTGCTGGGTATTTGTTCCGTTGTGTTTATGTTGTGTTACGGTGCGGATGTGTTTGTCATTCTTGTTTGGTGTGGGTTCACAGTGTGGCGCATATTTGTAACTGTGTTAGAGTTGTTTATACGGCCACCCTCAGTGTGATTTGTATGGCTGTTGACCAAGTATGCCTTGCATTCACTTGTGTGTGTGTGTAGATATTATGTGATTGGGCCGGCACGCAAAGGCAGTGCCTTTAAGGTTTATTGGCGCTCTGTACTTCTCCCTACGTCCGTGTACACAGCGGCCTTTTAAAAAGTCATACATTTTACTTTTTGAAACCGATACCGATAATTTCCGATATTACATTTTAAAGTATTTATTGGCCGATAATATCAGCAGTCTGATACTATCGGACATCTCTAATATTTACTAATTGGTTCTTATCTAGTTTGCACTTTTTGTGTTATTATTATTATTATTATTATTATTATTATTGTTATTGGCCTTTTATCTAGTTTGCACTTTGTCTGTGTTATTATTATTATTATTATTATTATTATTAGGGCCCGCAATGGCCCATTGCAAAAGGACTCCCGAAGGGAGTCCTTATGCAATGGGACATAAGGACCTATTGTTATTGTAAGGTTTTATTATTCTTTCTTTCTTTCTTCTTCCGCCGCCTCTTCGAGCACTAATTTGACCCACTTAACATGCTTCAAAACTCACCATATTTGACCCACACATCAGGACCTGCGAAAATTGCCTTTTAATAAAAAAACCAAACCCCAAAACTCAAAATTGCGCTCTAGCGCCCCCTAGGAAGAAGAAAAAACTACGCTGCCTGTAACTCCCACTAGGAAGGTCGGAGAGACATGAAACAAAAACCTTTATGTAGGTTGTCAATTGTACATCTTCGGGCTAAAATCAACAGGAAGTTGGCAATTCCCCCTTCAAGACAAAAAAATATTAAAAACAGTCACTTTTGCCTCTTTGAGCTGTAATTTGACCCCCTTAACATGCTTCAAAACTCACCGAACTGAACACACACATCAGGACTGGCTAAAACTGTGATCTAATGAAAAAACCTAACCCCAAATCTAAAAATTGTGCTCTACAGCAATTTTTTAATAAAACGCACAAATAACTGCTCCTCGGATGAAAAATCTGACTAAACTGCCTGTAACTCCCACTGGGAAGGTCGGAGAGAGATGAAACAAAAACCTCTATGTAGGTCTCACTTAGACCTACATTTCATAAATTTACAACCCCCAGCAAAAATCAACAGGAAGTTTGCTATTACCCCTTCAAAACAACATTTTTGTAAAAACCGGTCACCTTTCTTCAAACATTATCTCCTCTGAGCGTGTTTGTCGTTTCGGCTTCAAACTATCCCAGGAGAGTGATTGAACCCTTCTGATTAAAAGTTATTGAAAGAGTTTTAATAACTGCTCCGGTTTGGATTTTATGACCCTTCAAAGAACCGCTGCGCTGATGCTGCTGCACTGCTGTTTTTTTAAGATGGCTGCTTAAAAGCAGGAAGCACCAGCATGCCAAAACTATGCAGACAAGGTAGGTACACTAGACAAAAGTCTTGGGACACTTCAGACTAAAAGTAGACAAAAGTATTGGGACACTTAGGACTAGCACCTGCCAAATACGCGGGCCCGACCAACGCTGCTTGCAGCTTTAATTATTATTATTATTGGCCTTTTATCTCGTTTGCACTTTGTCTGTATTGCTACTATCATTAGTTTAGTTTAATTTATTATTTCTTGGGTCAGTGGTCAACAAAATAAACAAAGAGTTTTACATAAACAAACAGTTATAACAGTTGATGAATTAAAAATGTTGCAGACTGAAAGGGTTTGGGCTGAAGTTGAACACTCATTGCGCCTCACCCTATAAACAATGTCAAATGCAAGATGAGCTTCCAAAAATGATGAAATGTCCTTTGCACAACATATTATAAATACACCGTGCAGTTTTAATGTTTTTAATTGAATAAACAGAGCATTGGTATGGTCATGATAATCCGCATTATTTACAATTCTAATAGCTTTCTTTTGAAGTAAGAACATCGAGTTGATGTTTGATTTGTAATTGTTACCCCACATTTCAACACAATAATTAAGTGTTGTAAATGAGCTTTGGCTACAAACACTATGATGCACACACTGGATAACTGTTTCAGATATCTATTTTTCTGTATCTGTCCCTATTTCAAATAAACCTTTATACAAACCCTGTTTCCATATGAGTTGGGAAATTGTGTTAGATGTAAATATAATTGAATGCACTACAAAGACAACATATTTGATGTTCAAACTCATAAACTTTTTTTTTTTTTTTTTTTTTGCAAATAATTAACTTAGAATTTCATGGCTGCAACACGTGCCAAAGTAGTTGGGAAAGGGCATGTTCACCACTGTGTTACATCACCTTTTCTTTTAACAACACTCAATAAACGATTGGGAACTGAGGAAACTAATTGTTGAAGCTTTGAAAGTGGAATTATTTCCCATTCTTGTTTTATGTAGAGCTTCAGTCGTCCGGGGGTCTCCGCTGTCGTATTTTACGCGTCATAATGCGCCACACATTTTCGATGGGAGACAGGTCTGGACTGCAGGTGGACCAGGAAAGTATCCGCACTCTTTTTTTTTTTACAAAGCCACGCTGTTGTAACACGTGCTGAATGTGGCTTGGCATTTTCTTGCTGAAATAAGCAGGGGCGTCCATGAAAAAGACGGCGCTTAGATGGCAGCATATGTTGTTCCAAAACCTGTATGTACCTTTCAGCATTAATGGTGCCTTCACAGATGTGTAAGTTACCCATGCCTTGGGCACTAATGCACCCCCATACCATCACACATGCTGGCTTTTGAACTTTGCGTCGATAACAGTCTGGATGGTTCGCTTCCCCTTTGGTCCGGATGACACGATGTCGAATATTTCCAAAAACAATTTGAAATGTGGACTCGTCAGACCACAGAACACTTTTCCACTTTGCATGAGTCCATCTTAGATGATCTCGGGCCCAGAGAAGCTGGCAGCGTTTCTGGGTGTTGTTGATAAATGGCTTTGGCTTTGCATAGTAGAGCTTTAACTTGCACTTACAGATGTAGCGACCAACTGTATTTAGTGACAGTGGTTTTCTGAAGTGTTCTTGAGCCCATGTGGTGATATCCTTTAGAGATTGATGTCGGTTTTTGATACAGTGCCGTCTGAGGGATGGAAGGTCACGGTCATTCAATGTTGGTTTCCGGCCATGCCGCTTACGTGGAGTGATTTCTCCAGATTCTCTGAACCTTTTGATGATATTATGGACCGTAGATGTTGAAATCCCTACATTTCTTGCAATTGCACTTTGATGAACGTTGTTCTTAAACTGTTCAACAATTTGCTCACGCAGTTGTGGACAAAGGGGTGTACCTCGCCCCATCCTTTCTTGTGAAAGACTGAGCTTTTTTTGGGAAGCTGTTTTTATACCCAATCATGGCACCCACCTGTTCCCAATTAGCCTGCACACCTGTGGGATGTTCCAAATAAGTGTTTGATGAGCATTCCTCAACTTTATCAGTATTTATTGCCACCTTTCCCAACTTCTTTGGCACGTGTTGCTGGCATCAAATTCTAAAGTTAATGATTATTTGCAACAACAAAAAAATGTTTATGAGTTTAAACATCAAATATGTTGTCTTTGTAGCATATTCAACTGAATATGGGTTGAAAAGGATTTGCAAATCATTGTATTCCGTTTATATTTACATCTAACACAATTGGATACAGGGTTTGTACATATATTTATATTTTCATCATTTTGAGCGTAAACGCATCACAATGTTCACTTTTTCCTTCAAACACAACAACAAGACTACTCCTCATGGCGGGCTTGATGAGAGACAACAAAGACTACTTTGGGACAAATGATGATCCAGAAGCTTCTATTTTTGAGCCTGAATATAAAGAGGATGATCTACAAGTTCTAGAAGCTGTCTGCTAAACCGATGCAGCTTCAGTCAAACACTAAGCGTCATGTGGCAGTAATGCTAAGTGCTAAACAAGAACATACTAAAACAATCCCTTACTGTACAATGTCTGCTCTCACTGGGATAAAGACTGACGGGATGTTTATATTTTCCCCTTTTACATGAAGAATTAACAAAGGGTAAAAAATATATATAAGTGTCGCAAATGAGCGTCTTTTCGTGTCTTTCTGGCCTAAGTTGGATGTCAAAGTTGACTAACTTGTGGGTTTATGTCCACAACCTTCTACTATCCAGGTGAGAGGCATAGATTTATAATCGAGAATGAACTTTCACCAACTCAGAGGCGACGCAGCAGCTCAGTTTGTCAATAAAGCAGCATAAGCTAGTTAGCTCTCTGCCACTAGAAGTAGTTCCTCGGCATTAGCTCTTATTATAACATAAGGTCATGACATGTACATTTTCAGAGGGTTTTGTGAGCGCAATAGAGTACTCCTATTAGCTGCATTGTTAGCTGATTTTTGCTAACATTTATTTATGATTTAGAATACACAAAGAATAGGGAAAAAAACATGTGTTTTTGTCTTACATAAGGATTGTGAAAATTCCCACAAAAAAGTGCAGTTGCCCTTTAAGTCAGGGCACTCTAAAAGTACTTCATCTTTTAGTTTATTGATCCTGAATATTTGAAGGTGATATCTCATTTTAAATGTCTTGTATTTTGCTTATTTTTAATATTTCCCCCCCTGCAACGACACATTTGTATTCTCATTTGGCAGATTGTTTACCGTGCATTTGTCCGGCAGCGACAAAGTTTTTCTTGCACGCCGCGCCTTCCTTCCTCACCTGCCTTCGTCAGTCCAGTTTGTCGTCTTATTTTGAAGGAGCCTTCTTTCATTGTTGTAACGCAACACTTATCCTTCTGCTCGCCGCTGATGTTCAACAAGCTGGCGCCAGTGAGCGTTGCCCAACTGTTACTGAGACACTCCCGCCGTGTGTGTGTGTGTGTGTGTGTGTGTGTGTGTGTGTGTGTGTGTGTGTGTGTGTGTGTGTGTGTGTCGGTCACAATCGGGCCTTTCTCAGCGGCTCTGTTCCCTCGCCTTGTGCTGCTCACTGAGCCGCGAGTAAAAACATTAGCATGTGAAAGACGTCCACTTCACTGTGAGGCACTGCACTCTTCTTTTTAGGCAGGTCACTGCTGGAGAAGGTGGGGGAGAAGTTGGTGGCAAAGTAAAAGAAAGTATGTGAAAAAGGGTAAACAAGAGTACCGTGTTTTCCGGACTAAAGAGCGCCGCACCCACCAAATTTTAGAAATAAAACATATTTTTCCATTCATTAGTCGCACGGGACTATAAGCCGCCGATGTATACGTTGTGAAATGAGTTATTTACACAGAAATGTTTATTTACATACCTTAATTGTTTCTAAATGAAGCAATGTAGTATCTGTTAGTCTACAAAATAACATGTTTTTTTTCCCCATTTAATGGAAGATTACCATACTGAAAGCTTTTAGTGTGCAGGGCCATTGTGATGCTTTTTTACTCTGGGCAAAAATGATAAAAACATAAATTATATTTTTTCGGACTATAGAGGGCAACACCCACAAAACCTTAGAAGAAAAACACATTTTCCATAAATTAGTCGCATCGGACTATAAGCCGCCGATATATACGTTGTGAAATGAGTTATTTACACAGAAATATTTATTTAAATAACTTAATTGTTTCCAAATGAAGCAATGTAGTATCTGTTAGTCTACAAAATAACATGTTTTTTTCCCCATTTGATGGAAGATTACCATACTGAAAGCTTTTAGTGTGCGGGGCCATTGTGATGCTTTTTTACTCTGGGCAAAAATGATAAAAACATAAATGATATTTTTTCGGACTATAGAGGGCAACACCCACAAAACTTTAGAAGAAAAACACATTTTCCATAAATTAGTCGCATCGGACTATAGGTCGCAGATACATACGTTGTGAAATGAGTTATTTACACAGAAATATTTATTTAAATAACTTAATTGTTTCCAAATGAAGCAATGTAGTATCTGTTAGTCTACAAAATAACATGTTTCCCCCCCCATTTGATGGAAGATTACCATACTGAAAGCTTTTAGTGTGCGGGGCCATTGTGATGCTTTTTTACTCTGGGCAAAAATGATAAAAACATAAATGATATTTTTTCGGACTATAGAGGGCAACACCCACAAAACTTTAGAAGAAAAACACATTTTCCATAAATTAGTCGCATCGGACTATAGGTCGCAGATACATACGTTGTGAAATGAGTTATTTACACAGAAATATTTATTTAAATAACTTAATTGTTTCCAAATGAAGCAATGTAGTATCTGTTAGTCTACAAAATAACATGTTTCCCCCCCCCATTTGATGGAAGATTACCACACTGAAATCTTTTAGTGTGCGGGGCCATTTTGATGCTTTTTTACTCTGGGCAAAAATGATAAAAACATAAATGATATTTTTTCAGACTATAGAGGGCAACACCCACAAAACTTTAGAAGAAAAACACATTTTCCATAAATTAGTCGCATCGGACTATAGGTCGCAGATACATACGTTGTGAAATGAGTTATTTACACAGAAATATTTATTTAAATAACTTAATTGTTTCCAAATGAAGCAATGTAGTATCTGTTAGTCTACAAAATAACATGTTTTTTTCCCCCATTTGATGGAAGATTACCACACTGAAATCTTTTAGTGTGCGGGGCCATTTTGATGCTTTTTTACTCTGGGCAAAAATGATAAAAACATAAATGATATTTTTTCAGACTATAGAGGGCAACACCCACAAAACTTTAGAAGAAAAACACATTTTCCATAAATTAGTCGCATCGGACTATAGGTCGCAGATACATACGTTGTGAAATGAGTTATTTACACAGAAATATTTATTTAAATAACTTAATTGTTTCCAAATGAAGCAATGTAGTATCTGTTAGTCTACAAAATAACATGTTTTTTTCCGCATTTGATGGAAGATTACCATACTGAAATCTCTTAGTGTGGGGGGGCATTTTGATGCTTTTTTACTCTGGGCAAAAATGATAAAAACATAAATGATATTTTTTCGGACTATAGAGGGCAACACCCACAAAACTTTCGAAGAAAAACACATTTTCCATAAACTAGTCGCATCGGACTATAGGTCGCAGATATATACGTTGTGTAATGAGTTATTTACACAGAAATATTTATCTAAATACCTTAATTGTTTCCAAATGAAGCAATATAGTATCTGTTAGTCTACAAAATAACATGTTTTTTTTCCCCATTTAATGGAAGATTACCATACTGAAAGCTTTTAGTGTGCGGGCCATTTTGACGCTTTTTTACTCTGGGGAAAAATGATAAAAACATAAATGATATTTTTTCAGACTATAGAGGGCAACACCCACAAAACTTTCGAAGAAAAACACATTTTCCATAAACTAGTCGCATCGGACTATAGGTCGCAGATATATACGTTGTGTAATGAGTTATTTACACAGAAATATTTATCTAAATACCTTAATTGTTTCCAAATGAAGCAATATAGTATCTGTTAGTCTACAAAATAACATGTTTTTTCCCCCCCCATTTAATGGAAGATTACCATACTGAAAGCTTTTAGTGTGCGGGGCCATTGTGATGCTTTTTTACTCCGGGCAAAAATGATAAAAACATAAATGATATTTTTTCGGACTATAGAGGGCAACACCCACAAAACTTTCGAAGAAAAACACATTTTCCATAAACTAGTCGCTTCGGACTATAGGTCGCAGATATATACGTTGTGTAATGAGTTATTTACACAGAAATATTTATCTAAATACCTTAATTGTTTCCAAATGAAGCAATATAGTATCTGTTAGTCTACAAAATAACATGTTTTTTTTCCCCCCATTTAATGGAAGATTACCATACTGAAAGTTTTTAGTGTGCGGGCCATTTTGACGCTTTTTTACTCTGGGGAAAAATTATAAAAACATAAATGATATTTTTTCGGACTATAGAGGGCAACACCCACAAAACTTTAGAAGAAAAACACATTTTCCATATATTGGTCGCATCGGACTATAGGTCGCAGATATATACGTTGTGAAATGAGTTATTTACACAGAAATGTTTATTTACATACCTTAATTGTTTCCAAATGAAGCAATGTAGTATCTGTTAGTCTACAAAATAACATGTTTTTTTGGGGGGGGGGGGGTTCCCCATTTGGTGGAAGATTACCATACTGAAATCTCTTGGTGTGCGGGGCCATTTTGACGCTTTTTTACTCTGGGGAAAAATTATAAAAACATAAATGATATTTTTTTGGACTATAGAGGGCAACACCCACAAAACTTTAGAAGAAAAACACATTTTCCATATATAGGTCGCATCGGACTATAGGTCGCAGATATATACGTTGTGAAATGAGTTATTTACACAGAAATGTTTATTTACATACCTTAATTGTTTCCAAATGAAGCAATGTAGTATCTGTTAGTCTACAAAATAACATTTTTTTTTTTTGGGGGGGGGGGGGTTTCCCCATTTGGTGGAAGATTACCATTCTGAAAGCTCTTGGTGTGCGGGGCCATTTTGACGCTTTTTTACTCTGGGGAAAAATTATAAAAACATAAATGATATTTTTTCGGACTATAGAGGGCAACACCCACAAAGCTTTAGAAGAAAAACACATTTTCCATATATCGGTCGCATCGGACTATAGGTCGCAGATGTATACGTTGTGAAATGAGTTATTTACACAGAAATATTTATTTAAATACCTTAATTGTTTCCAAATGAAGCAATGCAGTATCTGTTAGTCTACAAAATAACATGTTTTTTTTTGGGGGGGGGGGGGGGGGGGGGTTTCCCCATTTGGTGGAAGATTACCATTCTGAAAGCTCTTGGTGTGCGGGGCCATTTTGACGCTTTTTTACTCTGGGGAAAAATTCTAAAAACATAAATGATATTTTTTCGGACTATAGAGGGCAACACCCACAAAACTTTAGAAGAAAAACACATTTTCCATATATCGGTCGCATCGGACTATAGGTCGCAGATATATACGTTGTGAAATGAGTTATTTACACAGAAATATTTATTTAAATACCTTAATTGTTTCCAAATGAAGCAATGCAGTATCTGTTAGTCTACAAAATAACATGTTTTTTTTTGGGGGGGGGGGTTTCCCCATTTGGTGGAAGATTACCATTCTGAAAGCTCTTGGTGTGCGGGGCCATTTTGACGCTTTTTTACTCTGGGGAAAAATTATAAAAACATAAATGATATTTTTTCGGACTATAGAGGGCAACACCCACAAAACTTTAGAAGAAAAACACATTTTCCATATATCGGTCGCATCGGACTATAGGTCGCAGATATATACGTTGTGAAATGAGTTATTTACACAGAAATATTTATTTAAATACCTTAATTGTTTCCAAATGAAGCAATGCAGTATCTGTTAGTCTACAAAATAACATGTTTTTTTTTGGGGGGGGGGGTTTCCCCATTTGGTGGAAGATTACCATTCTGAAAGCTCTTGGTGTGCGGGGCCATTTTGACGCTTTTTTACTCTGGGGAAAAATTATAAAAACATAAATGATATTTTTTCAGACTTTAGCGGGCAACACCCACAAAACTTTAGAAGAAAAACACATTTTCCATATATCGGTCGCATCGGACTATAGGTCGCAGATATATACGTTGTGAAATGAGTTATTTACACAGAAATATTTATTTAAATACCTTAATTGTTTCCAAATGAAGCAATGTAGTATCTGTTAGTCTACAAAATAACATGTTTTTTTCCCGCATTTGATGGAAGATTACCATACTGAAATCTCTTAGTGTGGGGGGGCATTTTGATGCTTTTTTACTCTGGGCAAAAATGATAAAAACATAAATGATATTTTTTCGGACTAAAGAGGGCCACACCCACTAAATTTTAGAAGAAAAACATATTTTCCATAAATTAGTCGCATCGGACTATAAGTGGCAGATATATACACGTTGTGAAATGAGTTATTTCAACATACATTTTTATTTACACACCTTAATTGTTTCCAAATGAAGCAATGTAGTATCTGTTAGTCTACAAAATAACATGTTTTTTTTTGGGGAGGGGGGGGGGTTCCCCATTTGATGGAAGATTACCATACTGAAAGCTCTTAGTGTGCGTGGCCATTTTGACGCTTTTTTACTCTGAGGAAAAATGATAAAAACATAAATGATATTTTTTCGGACTAAAGAGGGCCACACCCACTAAATTTTGGAAGAAAAACATATTTTCCATAAATTAGTCGCATCGGACTATAAGTCGCAGATATATACGTTGTGAAATTAGTTATTTACACATACATTTTTATTTACTTACCTTAATTGTTTCCAAATGAAGCAATGTAGCATCTGTTAGTCTACAAAACAACATGTTTTGTTTCCCCCCCCCCCCCATTTGGTGGAAGATTACCATATTTTCCTGACTAAAAAGCGCACGGCCCAGGGACACACACTGAAAGCTCTTAGCGTGCGGGGCCATTTTGACGCTTTTTTATTCTGGGGAAAAATGATAAAAACATAGTCATTTATTGAACAGGCGTCAACCTGCAGTCCACACATGTCTCTTACGTGTGACTGCCATCTGCTGGTCACACCTATCACTACACCATGTACCAAATAAAATTGCTTCCAGATCGGTAAGCACAACCAGAATTAATACGTACATTAGGCGCACCCGGTTATAAGGCGCACTGCTCATTTTTGAGAAAATGAAAGTATTTGAAGTGAGCCTTATAGTCTGAAAATACGGTAAATCTCCTAATAGGTGCCGTTTTGGGGTCCTTATACACATCATAATAATACTTGTATGTTGAAGCACAGTACGTCTGACTATGGTAGCCGTAATGCTCCGACAATCCATCAAGCGGTGTGGCTTTGGAGCTTACCAGAGTCGTACTAAAACATTTTGACAGATTTTTGAGCGGCTTGTGTAATGTTCTATATTCCCAATGAGACATCAACGTTTTGGTGTTGCTTGCTAGCATCAGGCGTCAACCGGCAGTCCACACGTGTCTCTTATGTGTGACTGCCATCTACTTGTCCCATCTATCATTACACCATGTACCAAATAAAATTGCTTCCAGATCGGTAAGCACAACCAGAATTAATACGTACATTAGGCGCACCGGGTTATAAGGCGCACTGCCCATTTTTGAGAAAATGAAAGTATTTGAAGTGAGCCTTATAGTCTGAAAATACGGTAAATCTCCTAATAGGTGCCATTTTGGGGTCCTTATACACATCATAATAATACTTGTATGTTGAAGCACAGTACGTCTGACTATGGTAGCCGTAATGCTCCGACAATCCATCAAGCGGTGTGGCTTTGGAGCTTACCAGAGTCGTACTAAAACATTTTGACAGATTTTTTGAGCGGCTTGTGTAATGTTCTATATTCCCAATGAGACATCAACATTTTGGTGTTGCTTGCTAACCTGTACTTGCTAGAGTCATTCATTGAACAGGCCTCAACCTGCAGTCCACACGTGTCTCTTATGTGTGACTGCCATCTACTGGTCACACCTATCATTACACCATGTACCAAATAAAATTGCTTCCAGGTCGATAAGCACAACCAGAATTAATACGTACATTAGGCGCACCGGGTTATAAGACGCACTGCCCATTTTTGAGAAAATGAAAGTATTTGAAGTGAGCCTTATAGTCTGAAAATACGGTAAATCTCCTAATAGGTGCCATTTTGGGGTCCTTATACACATCATAATAATACTTGTATGTTGAAGCACAGTACGTCTGACTATGGTAGCCGTAATGCTCCGACAATCCATCAAGCGGTGTGGCTTTGGAGCTTACCAGAGTCGTACTAAAACATTTTGACAGATTTTTTGAGCGGCATGTGTAATGTTCTATATTCCCAATGAGACATCAACGTTTTGGTGTTGCTTGCTAGCATCAGGCGTCAACCGGCAGTCCACACGTGTCTCTTATGTGTGACTGCCATCTACTGGTCACACCTATCACTACACCATGTACCAAATAAAATTGCTTCCAGGACGGTAAGCACAACCAGAATTAATACGTACATTAGGCGCACCCGGTTATAAGGCGCACTGCTCATTTTTGAGAAAATGAAAGTATTTGAAGTGAGCCTTATAGTCTGAAAATACGGTAAATCTCCTAATAGGTGCCGTTTTGGGGTCCTTATACACATCATAATAATACTTGTATGTTGAAGCACAGTACGTCTGACTATGGTAGCCGTAATGCTCCGACAATCCATCAAGCGGTGTGGCTTTGGAGCTTACCAGAGTTGTACTAAAACATTTTGACAGATTTTTTGAGCGGCTTGTGTAATGTTCTATATTCCCAATGAGACATCAACATTTTGGTGTTGCTTGCTAACCTGTACTTGCTAGAGTCATTTATTGAACAGGCCTCAACCTGCAGTCCACACGTGTCTCTTATGTGTGACTGCACACCTATCATTACACCATGTACCAAATAAAATTGCTTCCAGGTCGATAAGCACAATTAGAATTAATACGTACATTAGGCGCACCGGGTTATAAGGCGCACTGCCCATTTTTGAGAAAATGAAAGTATTTGAAGTGAGCCTTATAGTTAAAGTTAAAAGTTAAAGTACCAATGATTGTCACACACACACTAGGTGTGGCGAAATTATTCTCTGCATTTGACCCATCACCCTTGATCACCCCCTGGG
>NC_084552.2:8265000-8317500 GCF_033978685.3 Nerophis lumbriciformis | reverse complement strand
CATGCCTCATTTGTAGCTATCTTTGAGCTCATTTAATTTCCTTTACTTATGTCCTCTCTGTATTTAGTTTATTTTTCCATGTTTCATGACACATTATCTGTATGTAATATTGGCTACATTTCTGGTAGTTGTTTGTGTGCCATGTTGTTCCAGACCACAGCAAACGTTAGCCAGCTTCCTTTAAGTTGGACACACACATCTATACCTTTGGCCACTCTAAGACAGTCATTTCCAGGAGTTATCTCACGCTCTGAGAAGTTTTAATAATGTTTTCCGATGTTGTAAACATGTGTAGAATAAATATTACATTTCAACATTTCTGTCAACAAAGATTTGCGTCAGCCAGCGACACATAGTCATTTTGATAGTAGGCTAATATAGCTACTTAGCCACTTACATCATGTGTTGCCATCATTATAACACTTATATAAGACTTTTCATTTTTTGCGGCTCCAAACAGATTACTTTTTTGTATATTTTGTCCAATATGGCTCTTTCAACATTTTGGGTTGCCGACCCCTGATCGAGGCTAACAAGGTGGTGGTATGAGGTTAG
Organism: Nerophis lumbriciformis; assembly: GCF_033978685.3. Taxonomy (NCBI): domain Eukaryota; kingdom Metazoa; phylum Chordata; class Actinopteri; order Syngnathiformes; family Syngnathidae; genus Nerophis; species Nerophis lumbriciformis. The sequence goes on along the minus strand of NC_084552.2, from coordinate 8,316,945 downwards.
AACGATACGGTTACAGTGGTGATTCATCTTTATCTGTTCCTCCTGGAACTTTCCATTTTGTCCTTCTTTACCATTTATTATATTACTATTCCTTAAATCTGCAGGCAAGATTTATTTTTCCAAACCGACTTCCACTTCCTTCGTGTTGCACTCGTCCTGGTCCCCGGTGGCCTCCGGATCCTTCTGCCTGGAGGACACCCCCGGGGTCCCATCTGTTGTGTTTGCATGCAATTCTGCACGCTGATTATCCAGACCAAAGCACGCATCTCACGACTCAAGTATCTTGTGTACGCTTTGATGAAAGTGCATCTATTATTCCCACATCATATGTTTTATTGCCATCCATCCATCCATCCCATCCATCTTCTTCCGCTTATCCAAGGTCGGGTCGTGGGGGCAGCAGCCTAAGCAGGGAAGCCCAGACTTCCCTCTCCCCAGCCACTTCGTCCAGCTCCTCCTGTGGGACCCCGAGGCGTTCCCAGGCCAGCCGGGAGACATAGTCTTCCCAACGTGTCCTGGGTCTTCCCCGTGGCCTCCTACCGGTCGGACGTGCCCTAAACACCTCCCTAGGGAGGCGTTCGGGCGGCATCCTGACCAGATGCCCGAACCACCTCATCTGGCTCCTCTCGATGTGGAGGAGCAGCGGCTTTACTTTGAGCTCCCTCCGGATGGCAGAGCTTCTCACCCTATCTCTAAGGGAGAGCCCCGCCACCCGGCGGAGGAAACTCATTTTGGCCGCTTGTACCCGTGATCTTGTCCTTTCGGTCATAACCCAAAGCTCATGACCATAGGTGAGGATGGGAACGTAGATCGACCGGTAAATTGAGAGCTTTGCCTTCCGGCTCAGCTCCTTTTTCACCACAACGGATCGATACAGCGTCCGCATTACTGAAGATGCCGCACCGATCCGCCTGTCGATCTCACGATCCACTCTTCCCTCACTCGTGAACAAGACTCCGAACAAGACTCCTCCACTTGGTGCAAGATCTCCTCCCCAACCCGGAGATGGCACTCCACCCTTTTCCGGGCGAGAACCATGGACTCGGACTTGGAGGTGCTGATTCTCATCCCAGTCGCTTCACACTCGGCTGCGAACCGATCCAGTGAGAGCTGAAGATCCTGGCCAGATGAATCCATCAGGACCACATCATCTGCATAAAGCAGAGACCTAATCCTGCAGCCACCAAACCAGATCCCCTCAACGCCTTGACTGCGCCTAGAAATTCTGTCCATAAAAGTTATGAACAGAATCGGTGACAAAAAGCAGCCTTGGTGGAGTCCAACCCTCACTGGAAACGTGTCCGACTTACTGCCGACAATGCGGACCAAGCTCTGGCACTGATCATACAGGGAGCGGACTGCCACAATCAGACAGTCCGATACCCAATACTCTCTGAGCACTCCCCACAGGACTTCCCGAGGGACACGGTCGAATGCCTTCTCCAAGTCCACAAAACACATGTAGACTGGTTGGGCAAACTCCCATGCACCCTCAAGGACCCTGCCGAGAGTATAGAGCTGGTCCACAGTTCCACGACCAGGACGAAAACCACACTGTTCCTCCTGAATCCGAGGTTCGACTATCCGGCGTAGCCTCCTCTCCAGTACACCTGAATAGACCTTACCGGGAAGGCTGAGGAGTGTGATCCCACGATAGTTGGAACACACCCTCCGGTTCCCCTTCTTGAAGAGAGGAACCACCACTCCGGTCTGCCAATCCAGAGGTACCGCCCCCGATGTCCACGCGATGCTGCAGAGTCTTGTCAACCAAGACAGCCCCACAGAATCCAGAGCCTTAAGGAACTCCGGACCTGGCTCCAGAGGGGGGCCCCGGTGACCCGCGTCCGGGCGAGGGAAATCTGAATCCTTGTTGTTTCATTCCCATAGAAGTCTTCGAGCTGCTCTTTGTCTGATCCCTCACCTAGACCTGTTTGTCTTGGGAGACCCTACCAGGGGGCATGAAAGCCCCCGGACAACATAGCTCCTAGGATCATTGGGACACGCAAACTCCTCTACCACGGTAAGGTGGCAGCTCAGAGAGGAGATGTTTTATTGCATTACTCATATTAGACCCCTGTGTGGGAGTGGGTACCTTACTCATTTCAACCAATACAAGACCAAATCCCGGTACCTGCGAACCGATACAGGTTCTCAATGGTGTCAATTTTCATTACATTTTGTATTCATTGTTAACAATATTAAATGTTTTTTGAATGTGCTCAAAAAGTACTTACACAGAAATCTTTAAAAAAAAAAATTAAATCACTAAAATAAATAGACACTGTTCGAAACTCAAACTATTTGGCTTTACTGATAGCGTTTCAATCTTAGTATTTGATCTGTTTCAACGGCTAAATTTGTATTGGTTTGTTCTTTAGTACTTTTAGATGTATTCAAATGAAAAATGCATTGCAAATAAAATATAATGTTAATTAATATATACTTTAAAAAAAAATTTGTTTATTGGGTTTTAGACACATACAGTTGACAGGAATAGCCACAAAATACATGAAATGTTTTCCTTCCAACAAGTAAAAACAAAACATAAGAAAATAAAAAAACAAAATGATGAAATAAACTAGAACAAATAAATAAATAAAAAAAGAAACCACAGACATATGCATTCCTGAGTGGCCCGAGAGCAGTGGTTCTTAACCTTGTTGGAGGTACCGAACCTCACCTGTTTCAAATGTGCATTCACCGAACCCTTCTTTAGTGAAAAATATATATATATATATATATATATATATTTTTAAAGGGGAACATTATCACAATTTCAGAATGGTTAAAACCATTAAAAATCAGTTCCCAGTGGCTTATTATATTTTTCGAAGTTTTTTTCAAAATTTTACCCATCACGCAATATCCCTAAAAAAAAAAGCTTCAAAGTGCCTGATTTTAACCATCGTTATATACACCCGTCCATTTTCCTGTGACGTCACATAGTGAAGCCAACACAAACAAACATGGCGGAAAGAACAGCAAGCTATAGCGACATTAGCTCGGATTCAGACTCGGATTTCAGCGGCTTAAGCGATTCAACAGATTACGCATGTATTGAAACGGATGGTTGTAGTGTGGAGGCAGGTAGCGAAAACGAAATTGAAGAAGAAACTGAAGCTATTGAGCCATATCGGTTTGAACCGTATGCAAGCGAAACCGACGAAAACGACACGACAGCCAAAAGCGAGGACGAATTTGGCGATCGCCTTCTAACCAACGATTGGTATGTGTTTGTTTGGCATTAAAGGAAACTAACAACTATGAACTAGGTTTACAGCATATGAAATACATTTGGCAACAACATGCACTTTGAGAGTGCAGACAGCCCAATTTTCATCAATTAATATATTCTGTAGACATACCCTCATCCGCGCTCTTTTCCTGAAAGCTGATCTGTCCAGTTTTGGAGTTGATGTCAGCAGGCCAGGGAAGCTAGGGTCGATATTCTTCTCTTGATCATCTTCGATGGCATAAGGGACGGTGTGAGCCAAGACATCCAGGGGGTTTAGCTCGCTCGTCTGCGGGAACAAACTGCCGCCATTGCTTGCCGTGCTCGCGAGGTCCTTTGTCCCTGAATTGCTCACACACTCCGGCAGATTCAATGGGGGTCTGGCGGCAGATTTCTTTGACTTTATGGTTGGAAATGCATCTGCTTTGAGTGTCGCAGGATATCCACACATTCTTGCCATCTCTGTCGTAGCATAGCTTTCGTCGGTAAAGTGTGCGGAACAAACGTCCAATTTCTTGCCACTTTGGCATCTTTGGGCCACTGGTGCAACTTGAATCCGTCCCTGTTGGTGTTGTTACACCCTCCGACAACACACCGACGAGGCATGATGTCTCCAAGGTACGGAAAACAGTCGAAAAAACGGAAAATAACAGAGCTGATTTGACTCGGTGTTTGAGAAAATGGCGGATTGCTTCCCGTTGTGACGTCATCGCTCCGAGAGCGAATATTAGAAAGGCGTTTAATTCGCCAAAATTCACCCATTTAGAGTTCGGAAATCGGTTAAATAAATATATGGTCTTTTTTCTGCAACATCAAGGTATATATTGATGCTTACATAGGTCTGCTGATAATGTTCCCCTTTAAATTCAAGACAAAGTTGTATGTTTTTTTTACTGGTGCACAAAATAAACCGTGCATGAACATCACCTTGTTCCAAGAACAAAACCAACACAGTGCATGAACTCACAACAAATTACTGTCAGGTTCAAACACCGAACTATCTATTACACAAGACAAGAAGAAGGAATCAAGCAGAGACAGAGTTGAATTTTACTCATGAGGAGAGACGTATTGGGCTGTACACTCAGGTACAGTTTCCCCCTACGCTCTAAGGTACAGCCCCACGTGCTCCTCTATTTATTCGGAAGGTCCCTAGTTAACATCACTGAGGCTGCTTCTGAAGGGAAGGGTAATGCAAGCAGCCCCAGTAGACACAATACATGATTATTCAGAATGGAAATGTGCTGACACTCGTGATTTCACCCTGTCTCTGTTTTGTCTGCGTTGAGGTACTCGATGTTCGTCCTTGGCAGTCAGCAGGCAGGGTCTGGAGACAAACTGTTGACACGAGACAACTCGCAAAGCAAGATTACAAGTTGTGCCTTTGCACAGATAGAAACGTACAACTTCAGCACTATAATAACTATAGCAACGGCCTTTAAGCATAACAGTTGTGTGATAACTTATACATAATTATTCTTTTTTACACACCTGCAAATCAATGGAAAATTAAAGGAACATTGTTTGGGGTTATCCATAATACGCCGATAGGGAGAAGTTTTTATTTACACGATGAGTCAGGTGTGTCTTGACCTTCGCCGAACCTCTAGGATTTGATCGAACCCAGGTTAGAACCACTGCCCTAGAGGGATACAATAACCAGCAAGCACACAAAAGGCTCAACAACCACCTTCATTTCAATTGTGTTTCAATCGGGATTAATTTGAAGATCAGTCTCTCCTACATATCTCACAAAGTCACCCCATACTTCTTGAAACATTGTAGAACCATTCAACGTCAACCTAATCTCTTCCAATTTGAGAAAACAAAGAACATCTTCAATCCAGCGGGTATTGATTATTATTCCTGGCGGGCGTTTTTCTCCTTAGTAGTCTCACTCTTTTCAGTGGCCCTTGAGCGCACCGCAAACCCACCTCCGTCTCGTAATTCTCTGAGCCGTCACTCTGTCCAAAGAGAGCAATGTACACAATTAAATCTCTTACTTGCTCAGACACCATGTGTTTATAGACGTTTAGAGTGAGGTTTGTCCTTTCTGAATGGTGAAAAAGGTTAATGTCTGTTAAGCTAGCAAACTAGCGCTGGTCAGTCTTTGAGTTTATCAAAGTGCATCACGGTTTGTCCATCATTTTAATTAAAAACGGTGTCTCTAGCCGGCGGCTGAGTCTGCAACCCAGGTACGGTTTGATTGTACGTCAATCGATGCCCCGTTGTACGGGTGGGAGTCGATACTCATCACTTCTCATATTGTGTATGTATATAACAAACGCATGTTGATATTTTTACTAAGTCTGTATAGCTGGAAAAGACCTCTCGCGTTACCTTCGTTCTGCCTCTTGCTCTAAAAGACTCACAGCCACTGGCGATGCGAGCTTCAAAACTCTTCTCCCGCTTGATCACACAAAATGCTCGTTGATCTCGGAAATGCATATTTCGGCAAATCCCCCCACTGCCTCGGCGGAACTGGAAGGAGACGTGAAGTGTGGCAGGACAGCGCCCCGGCTTTGTTCACATGTGATTACTTTGAGAGTTAACTCACGTTCCCTGCAGGACTGTGCAGGAAAACATTCTGCGTTTTCCTTGCTGTTGCACATTTGACTAACAAGCATGTTGAAGGAATTATTCTGCTATTATCAGACTGCAATAAACAGAAGACTACGCTGATCATGTGACCTCTCGCTGTTGCGTGGGTGGACGTGAACAAATTGCATTAATCATCTTCGTCTTGGAGTCCTTTGCTATCTCAGAAGTGGTTTTGGTTCAGCGTTGGTTGGGTCAGATCTTGGGGGCTGCTGCACTTTTCTTTTGTAGTATTTCCATTTCTTCATTAGTGCTTTATTGTGGTCCTGCTGGCTTCATCTGGCCAGGATCTTCAGCTCTCACTGGATCAATTCACAGCCGAGTGTGAAGTGACTGGGATGAGAATCATCGCCTCCTAGTCAGAGTCCATGGTTCTCGCCCAGAATAGGGTGAAGTGCCATCTACGGGTTGGGGAGGAGATCTTGCCCCAAGTGGAGGAGTTCAAGTACCTCAGGTTCTTGTTCATGAGTGCGGGTAGAGTGGATCGTGAGATCGACAGGCGGATCGGTGCGCCGTCCGCAGTGACCCTGTATCGATCCGTCGTAGTGAAGAAGGAGCTGAACCGGAAGGCAAAGCTCTCAATTTACCGGTCGATCTACGTTCCCATCCTCACCTATGGTCATGAGCTTTGGGTTATGACCAAAATTACAAGATCACGGGTACAAGCGGCCCAAAGGAGTTTTCTCGGTGGCGGGGCTCTCCCTTAGAGATAGGGTGAGAAGCGCCATCTAAGGGTTGGGGAGGAGATCTTGCACCAAGTGGAGAAATTCAAGTACCTTGGAGTCTTGTTCACGAGTAGGGGTGAGTGGATCGTGAGATCGACAGGCGGATCGGTGTGGCGTCTTTAGTAATGCGGACCCTGCATCGATCCGTCGTAGTGAAGGAGCTGAACCGAAAGGCAAAGCTCTCCTTTAACCGGTCGCTCCTACGTATGTATATATGTATATATATATATATATGTATATATGTATATATATATATATATATATATATATATATATATATATATATATATATATATACCAGTGACGTGCGGTGAGGTTGATGGCTGGTGAGGCACTGACTTCATCACAGTCTGATTTACAAACATATGAACCCTAAAGAGTATCTTATTCACCATTTGATTGGCAGCAGTTAACGGGTTATGTTTAAAAGCTCATACCAGCATTCTTCCCTGCTTGGCACTCAGCATCAAGGCTTGGACAAGGGGGTTAAATCACCAAAAATTATTCCCGGGCGCGGCGCCACTGCTGCCCACTGCTCCCCTCACCTCCCAGGGGGTGAACAAGGGGATGGGTCAAATGCAGAGGACAAATTTCATTACACCTAGTGTGTGTGTGACAATCATTGGTACTTTAACTTAACTTTAACTTTACACATACAAACTGTAGCACACAAAAAAGCACATTTAATAACAAATAACGTTATTATGGTCTTACCTTTACTTATAAGTGCGGGAACAGTGGTGTTGGTGTTGGAGGAGTTGTGAATGAATGAAATATGAAATCCGTGCTGCAGTCTGCAGGTGTACCTAATGTTGTGTCCCTGCAGTCGTTCACGGCTCCTCCGGCGCGAGCATTGTTGTTTTTGCACTTTTTGGCTTCTTGTTAAGTGACTTTTTTTGGGTGGATTCGGTCTTGCACGTGGAGGGTTTGGGTGTGGGCTTTGGTTGGTGTGGCGCTCCCGTCGGGGGGTGCATTAACCGGCACAAGGAGGCGGGATTACTGCGAGCCTCAGCCAGTGCGTCTTCACAGCCGTTTTATGATCGCTCAGCACAAGAAATACGTTACACACATACAGTTGTTGACAAAATACACTGTACATTATATACCTCAGCTAACTAAACTATGGAAATGTATAATATAGTTCATATAGCAATACGGTCTCACTGCACAGCAGGCCAGCAGTTAGCCGAGTCATTGCGCAATCCATGTTGAGGCACTGAGTGACGTGCCTCAACTGGCTGCTGATCACCGCACCGTCTCTTCTCAGTATTTGAACGGCAAATGTGAAAATTCAGCGATTATGAATAAAAAATAATCTAAAACTGGTGAAGTTAAATTGAAAATAACTTTATAGTATAATCACTGGATACATATAACAATTTAATTAATTTTTTTTCTTTTTACATTTTTTTTCTTTCCATGATGGTCGGTCCACTCTGTTTCCTGAGATCCAGGGTCAACGCAGCCGTCTACCAGCAAGTTTTAGAGCACTTCATGCTTCCTGCTGCTGACCTGCTCTATGGAGATGGAGATTTCAAGTTCCAACAGGACTTGGCGCCTGCACACAGCGCAAAATCTACCCGTGCCTGGTTTACGGACCATGGTATTTCTGTTCTAAATTGGCCCGCCAACTCCCCTGACCTTAGCCCCATAGAAAATCTGTGGGGTATTGTGAAAAGGAAGATGCAGAATGCCAGACCCAAAAACGCAGAAGAGTTGAAGGCCACTATCAGAGCAACCTGGGCTCTCATAACACCTGAGCAGTGCCAGAAACTCATCGACTCCATGCCACGCCGCATTAACGCAGTAATTGAGGCAAAAGGAGCTCCAACCAAGTATTGAGTATTGTACATGCTCATATTTTTCATTTTCATACTTTTCAGTTGGCCAACATTTCTAAAAATCCCTTTTTTGTATTAGCCTTAAGTAATATTCTAATTTTGTGACACACGGAATTTTGGATTTTCATTTGTTGCCACTTCAAATCATCAAAATTAAATGAAATAAACATTTGAATGCATCAGTCTGTGTGCAATGAATAAATATAATGTACAAGTTACACCTTTTGAATGCAATTACTGAAATAAATCAAGTTTTTCAAAATATTCTAATTTACTGGCTTTTACCTGTATATATAATGGATAAACCACAGAAACCTTGACTATATATATAAAGTAGCTCTCCAGTCTGTCTATTGCGTTCCCGGTCTGCCTTTCCGAGGGCCCCCACCCAGACTGGCCAGTCTATTTGGCTAAAAGCGGGTGCAGGTTTGCATCAGATTTGGGTCAGATGTGTTTAACGTGCTGAGAACAGTTTCCCCCTCCCCACATTGGAGTGTAGGCGTACTGATGCAATGTGACCAACTGACCTGGGACCAGCGTTGGCAGCTGCAGACTGCAAGCGCTCCACTTTGCATCGTTGACTTTGTTCTAAATGCAAGCTGCTGGAAGTGTTTGAAAGCCTTCGTAACGCGTCTGCCTTCACGCTCTTTCCACTTCAGTGCAAAGCTCCCGATTGTGGTATACGCTGAATAATGACTTCATATTTCTGGCTCAGTGTGTGCCTGCTCTAAAGTTGATAGTTACGAACACAGTGGTAGGTTTAGTTAGACTCTACCTGATCATCTGGCGGCCCCTGGGCCACATCTGGCCCCGCCAAAGCTTTTCATTTGGCCCTCCGAACATCACCCGAATAGACTTGATGAAACCATTCAAACTGGGGTTGGTCATGTATGCAGTACTCCCGCCACCCTGCAGGGGGCAACACAAGGCATATGAGTCACAGTGAAGCAGCAGTGGGGTGGGTAGAAGAAGATGGCACTATCCTCCCTGAACAAAATCTAAATAAACCACGAAAATGGGACTTTCAACAACGGCTGGACAGCAAAGAATGTTAGTATTGAAGTTGCTGACTTTTTCGTATTTGTGGTCGTGTTGTTTTAGGCTGGCGGTCAAACTGGTTAAATACATGCAGCGCTGAATTTGACCAGCAGAGGGCGATAACGCTACACCTTAGGTTTAATTGTTTTAACCGCATGTGTGCAATGTTTGCTGTGTGTATTAACACCAAAACCTTCTATTTCAATCATGTAACACACGTTGTTGTCAGATTCAAACACTGATGACATTTATTAAACAAGACAAGAGACAAAGAATTAAACAGAGACAGAATTAAATTTGGACCCAATATATTGAGGAGAGTCGCCCGGACATTGTATCCTTCTACAATCTCCAGCACGCTCTGCCCAAAGATTGCACTCCTCCTTCTTTATTTGACTTTCTCCCCCCACCTGACCACAGCTGCTTCCAGAGGGAAGTGGGTCGTAAACAGCGTTGCCTTTGGTTACCAAACAGTTCAAAAGAAGAGGTCGTAAAATACTTCAAAAAGAGTTCGTCTGGAAATTGGGCAGATCCTTGGTTCTCTCCGCTTTTAAGTCCTTGGGCCAGAACAACATACTTCTGTTGATTACCATACATGAAAGAACACAGGAACACCATCTTGCTCCCCCCCCTACACAGTGGAGTTTTACGAGTCTTACTCTTGGTAGATTTCAAAGACAGCCCCTATCCTTTTGCCTGGAACTCATTTCAACACAAACATTTTTGTGATAACTTACAAACAATTATTTTAACAGTTATACTTTAGTAATGTTTATATTTTCAGTCTTACAAACTTAAATCGATATATGAAGGAATAAAACTGAGGGAAAAAAAATATTGAAAAGAAGCAACATCAATCTTCAACTAACTTGTTAACTATCTGCACACGCGGGAAACGAGTGGCGAGGGCAGAATGATGAACATTCATAATAACATGTAATATATACATGATGTAAGTATATATGTCATGTAGTAACATTCATAATAACATGTAATATATACATGAAGTAAGTATATATGTCATGTAGTAACATTCATAATAACATGTAATATATACATGATGTAAGTATATATGTCATGTAGTAACATTCATAATAACATGTAATATATACATGATGTAAGTATATATGTCATGTAGTAACATTCATAATAACATGTAGTATATACATGATGTAAGTATATATGTCATGTAGTAACATTCATAATAACATGTAATATATACATGAAGTAAGTATATATGTCATGTAGTAACATTCATAATAACATGTAATATATACATGATGTAAGTATATATGTCATGTAGTAACATTCATAATAACATGTAATATATACATGATGTAAGTATATATGTCATGTAGTAACATTCATAATAACATGTAGTATATACATGATGTAAGTATATATGTCATGTAGTAATATATACATGATGTAAGTATATATGTCATGTAGTAACATTCATAATAACATGTAATATATACATGATGTAAGTATATATGTCATGTAGTAACATTCATAATAACATGTAATATATACATGATGTAAGTATATATGTCATGTAGTAACATTCATAATAACATGTAATATATACGTGATGTAAGTATATATGTCATGTAGTAACATAATAACATGTAATATATACATGATGTAAGTATATATGTCATGTAGTAACATAATAACATGTAATATATACATGATGTAAGTATATATGTCATGTAGTAACATTCATAATAACATGTAATATATACATGATGTAAGTATATATGTCATGTAGTAACATTCATAATAACATGTAATATATACATGATGTAAGTATATATGTCATGTAGTAACATTCATAATAACATGTAATATATACATGATGTAAGTATATATGTCATGTAGTAACATTCATAATAACATGTAATATATACATGATGTAAGTATATATGTCATGTAGTAACATAATAACATGTAATATATACATGATGTAAGTATATATGTCATGTAGTAACATTCATAATAACATGTAATATATACATGATGTAAGTATATATGTCATGTAGTAACATTCATAATAACATGTAATATATACATGATGTAAGTATATATGTAGTGTAGTAACATTCATAATAACATGTAATATATACATGATCTAAGTATATATGTCATGTAGTAACATTCATAATATGTAATATATACATGATGTAAGTATATATGTCATGTAGTAACATTCATAATAACATGTAATATATACATGATGTAAGTATATATATCATGTAGTAACATTCATAATAACATGTAATATATACATGATGTAAGTATATATGTCATGTAGTAACATTCATAATAACATGTAATATATACATGATGTAAGTATATATGTCATGTAGCAACATTCATAATAACATGTAATATATACATGATGTCAGTATATATGTCATGTAGTAACATTCATAATAACATGTAATATATACATGATGTAAGTATATATGTCATGTAGTAACATTCATAATATGTAATATATACATGATGTAAGTATATATGTAATGTAACATTCATAATAACATGTAATATATACATGATGTAAGTATATATGTCATGTAGTAACATTCATAATAACATGTAATATATACATGATGTAAGTATATATGTCATGTAGTAACGTTCATAATAACATGTAATATATACATGATGTAAGTATATATGTAGTATCTAGTAACATTCATAATAACATGTAATATACACATGATGTAAGTACATATGTCATGTAGTAACATTCATAATAACATGTAATATATACATGATGTAAGTATATGTGTCATGTAGTAACATTCATAATAACATGTAATATATACATGATGTAAGTATATATGTCATGTAGTAACATTCATAATAACATGTAATATATACATGATGTAAGTATATATGTAGTGTAGTAACATTCATAATAACATGTAATATATACATGATCTAAGTATATATGTCATGTAGTAACATTCATAATATGTAATATATACATGATGTAAGTATATATGTCATGTAGTAACATTCATAATAACATGTAATATATACATGATGTAAGTATATATGTCATGTAGTAACATTCATAATAACATGTAATATATACATGATGTAAGTATATATGTCATGTAGTAACATTCATAATATGTAATATATACATGATGTAAGTATATATGTAATGTAACATTCATAATAACATGTAATATATACATGATGTAAGTATATATGTCATGTAGTAACATTCATAATAACATGTAATATATACATGATGTAAGTATATATGTCATGTAGTAACGTTCATAATAACATGTAATATATACATGATGTAAGTATATATGTAGTATCTAGTAACATTCATAATAACATGTAATATACACATGATGTAAGTACATATGTCATGTAGTAACATTCATAATAACATGTAATATATACATGATGTAAGTATATGTGTCATGTAGTAACATTCATAATAACATGTAATATATACATGATGTAAGTATATATGTCATGTAGTAACATTCATAATAACATGTAATATATACATGATGTAAGTATATATGTAGTGTAGTAACATTCATAATAACATGTAATATATACATGATCTAAGTATATATGTCATGTAGTAACATTCATAATATGTAATATATACATGATGTAAGTATATATGTCATGTAGTAACATTCATAATAACATGTAATATATACATGATGTAAGTATATATATCATGTAGTAACATTCATAATAACATGTAATATATACATGATGTAAGTATATATGTCATGTAGTAACATTCATAATAACATGTAATATATACATGATGTAAGTATATATGTCATGTAGCAACATTCATAATAACATGTAATATATACATGATGTCAGTATATATGTCATGTAGTAACATTCATAACAACATGTAATATATACATGATGTAAGTATATATGTCATGTAGTAACATTCATAATATGTAATATATACATGATGTAAGTATATATGTAATGTAACATTCATAATAACATGTAATATATACATGATGTAAGTATATATGTCATGTAGTAACATTCATAATAACATGTAATATATACATGATGTAAGTATATATGTCATGTAGTAACGTTCATAATAACATGTAATATATACATGATGTAAGTATATATGTAGTATCTAGTAACATTCATAATAACATGTAATATACACATGATGTAAGTACATATGTCATGTAGTAACATTCATAATAACATGTAATATATACATGATGTAAGTATATATGTCATGTAGTAACATTCATAATAACATGTAATATATACATGATGTAAGTATATATGTCATGTAGTAACATTCATAATAACGTGTAATATATACATGATGTAAGTATAAATGTCATGTAGTAACGTTCATAATAACATGTAATATATACATGATGTAAGTATATATGTCATGTAGTAACATTCATAATAACATGTAATATATACATGATGTAAGTATATATGTCATGTAGTAACATTCATAATAACATGTAATATATACATGATGTAAGTATATATGTCATGTAGTAACATTCATAATAACATGTAATATATACATGATGTAAGTATATATGTCATGTAGTAATATGTAATATTTACTTATTTTGCTCATCTTAAGCATACATATTCATTTCACAACATTCACTTTCCCTTCAACAACATCAAGAGGACTACTAATCATGGCAGACTTGATGAGAGACAACAAAGACTACTTTGGGACAAATAATGGCTCTTTTGGATGTTTTTTAGAGGGCTTTATGGGCGGAACTCGTTAGTGTCAGGTTTAAGCACCGAACTATCTATTAAACAGAACAAGAAGCAAGGAATCAGGCAGAGACAGAGTTCAATGTTGCTCATGAGGAGAACGCACACTCAGTTACAGTCTCACCCTAGGCTCTGAGGAACAGCCCATGCGCTCCTCTATTTATTCAGTTTAGGAGTTCCCTCGTTACATGGCTGAGGCTGCTTCTAAAGGGAGGGGTCACACATTATGCCAGCAGCTCAGTACGCACATTACGTGATTATTCAGAACGGAAATGTGCTCGGGGCCTTGCGATTGTGCCCCGTCTCTGCTTTGTCTGCCTGCTATCGCCTTATCTTCGTTGAGGTGCTGGTTCGTCCTTGGCTGTTAGCAGGCTGAAAGACGGAAACATCCGCGGCGAGTGCAGTGGAAGATAACAAGTTGTGTGCCTTTGCACCAAAATAAAAGTGCAGCTTGAGCACAATAGATAATAACTAGAGCAACAGTGATAACTTATATATAATGGTTCTAACATTTAGCCACCTCTTACTTGCCATATTTTACGACTTCAAATGCATTAAAACCCAGAAACATGTCTTCTTGTCTTACATAAGGATTGTGAATGATAGACCACAAAAGTGCCTTCTGTTGCAGTTTTAAGGGTCTCCCTGCTTTCATCCGTTGTAGATTCCACCTTGAATATTTCAGTGGAAGAAGCCTGCCAGCGGTTTTTGTCAGCCGTGTTCTGTGCGAGTCTCTGTTCCCGTCTGCTTGTCTGCACGCACATGTTCACAACTCCCAGTCACTACTTTCTTCTGCTCCAGTTGGGCGCTCTTCTTGTGAGGCTGCTCCCCAAGCCATCTTTCAGACACCAGGTCACCAATCTATCGAGGCGGTATAGCTCGGTTGGTAGAGTGGCCGTGCCAGCAACTTGATGGTTCCAGGTTCGATCCCCGCTTCCGCCATCCTAGTCACTGCCGTTGTGTCCTTGGGCAAGACACCTGCTCCCAGTGCCACCCACACTGCTTTAAATGGAACTTAGATATTGTCTTTCACTATGTGAAGCGCTTTGAGTAACTAGAGAAAAAGCGCTATATAAATGTAATTCACTTCACTTCACTATGCGTGGCGTTCCCAAGTGGTCCCGTGCCCACGTCCTGGTCTTCCTCCTACGCTCTCTTGCAGTAAGACCTTCTCTGCCGGCCTAACATAACAAGGAATCATCATCGTAATTAAAGATAAATGTCATTTTTTTAATTGACTTGATAATGTCTTAAGTTTAAAAAAAAAAAAGGCTTAAAAACCCTTCTTTTTAAAAATGCCTTTTTTTCTTTAGATATATGTGTGCTAGTTCTAGCTATTAGGCTGTTTTTTTGGGTTTTTTTTACTATTTATTTTACTTGTTGGGGGCAGCTATTTGTGGTTCTAGCATTGTTTTTTGTTTTGTTTTTTCTCATGGGCGTGTCTTGTGGGCGTGTCTTGTGTCACATTGTGTGATGTGTGGGCGTGTCCTGTGTCACATGGTGTGATGTGTGGGCGTGTCTTGTGTCACATGGTGTGATGTGTGGGCGTGTCTTGTGTCACATGCTGTGATGTGTGGGCGTGTCCTGTGTCACATGGTGTGATGTGTGGGCGTGTCTTGTGTCACATGGTGTGACGTGTGGGCGTGTCTTGTGTCACGTTTTGGGGGGCGTGTGGGCGTGTCTTGTGTCACATGGTGTGACGTGTGGGCGTGTCTTGTGTCACATGGTGTGATGTGTGGGCGTGTCTTGTGTCACATGGTGTGATGTGTGGGCGTGTCTTGTGTCACATGCTGTGATGTGTGGGCGTGTCCTGTGTCACATTGTGTGATGTGTGGGTGTGTCTTGTGTCACATGGTGTGATGTGTGGGCGTGTCTTGTGTCACATGGTGTGATGTGTGGGCGTGTCTTGTGTCACATTGTGTGATGTGTGGGCGTGTCTTGTGTCACATGATGTGACGTGTGGGCGTGTCTTGTGTCACATGGTGTGATGTGTGGGCGTGTCTTGTGTCACATGGTGTGATGTGTGGGCGTGTCTTGTGTCACATGGTGTGATGTGTGGGCGTGTCTTGCGTCACATGGTGTGATGTGTGGGCGTGTCTTGTGTCACATGGTGTGATGTGTGGGCGTGTCCTGTGTCACATGGTGTGATGTGTGGGCGTGTCTTGTGCCACATGGTGTGATGTGTGGGCGTGTCCTGTGTCACATGGTGTGATGTGTGGGCGTGTCTTGTGTCACATGGTGTGATGTGTGGGCGTGTCCTGTGTCACATGGTGTGATGTGTGGGCGTGTCCTGTGTCACATGGTGTGATGTGTGGGCGTGTCTTGTGTCACATGCTGTGATGTGTGGGCGTGTCCTGTGTCACATGGTGTGATGTGTGGGCGTGTCTTGTGTCACATGCTGTGATGTGTGGGCGTGTCCTGTGTCACATGCTGTGATGTGTGGGCGTGTCCTGTGTCACATGGTGTGATGTGTGGGCGTGTCTTGTGTCACATGGTGTGATGTGTGGGCGTGTCTTGTGTCACATGGTGTGATGTGTGGGCGTGTCCTGTGTCACATGGTGTGATGTGTGGGCGTGTCTTGTGTCACATGGTGTGATGTGTGGGCGTGTCCTGTGTCACATGGTGTGATGTGTGGGCGTGTCTTGTGTCACATGGTGTGATGTGTGGGCGTGTCCTGTGTCACATGGTGTGATGTGTGGGCGTGTCCTGTGTCACATGGTGTGATGTGTGGGCGTGTCTTGTGTCACATGCTGTGATGTGTGGGCGTGTCCTGTGTCACATGGTGTGATGTGTGGGCGTGTCTTGTGTCACATGCTGTGATGTGTGGGCGTGTCCTGTGTCACATGCTGTGATGTGTGGGCGTGTCCTGTGTCACATGGTGTGATGTGTGGGCGTGTCTTGTGTCATATGCTGTGATGTGTGGGCGTGTCTTGTGTCACATGGTGTGATGTGTGGGCGTGTCTTGTGTCACATGGTGTGATGTGTGGGCGTGTCTTGTGTCACATGGTGTGATGTGTGGGCGTGTCTTGTGTCACATGCTGTGATGTGTGGGCGTGTCCTGTGCCACATGGTGTGATGTGTGGGCGTGTCTTGTGTCACATGGTGTGATGTGTGGGCGTGTCTTGTGTCACATGGTGTGATGTGTGGGCGTGTCTTGTGTCACATGCTGTGATGTGTGGGCGTGTCCTGTGCCACATGGTGTGATGTGTGGGCGTGTCTTGTGTCACATGGTGTGATGTGTGGGCGTGTCTTGTGTCACATGGTGTGATGTGTGGGCGTGTCTTGTGTCACATGGTGTGATGTGTGGGCGTGTCCTGTGTCACATGGTGTGACGTGTGGGCGTGTCCTGTGTCACATGGTGTGACATGTAGGCGTGTCTTGTGTCACATGGTGTGACGTGTGGGCGTGTCTTGTGTCACATGGTGTGATGTGTGGGCGTGTCTTGTGTCACATGGTGTGATGTGTAGGCGTGTCTTGTGTCACATGGTGTGATGTGTGGGCGTGTCTTGTGTCACATGGTGTGATGTGTGGGCGTGTCTTGTGTCACATGGTGTGATGTGTGGGCATGTCCTGTGTCACATGGTGTGATGTGTGGGCGTGTCTTGTGTCACATGGTGTGATGTGTGGGCGTGTCTTGTGTCACATGGTGTGATGTGTGGGCGTGTCCTGTGTCACATGGTGTGATGTGTGGGCGTGTCTTGTGTCACATGCTGTGATGTGTGGGCGTGTCTTGTGTCACATGGTGTGATGTGTGGGCGTGTCTTGTGTCACATGGTGTGATGTGTGGGCGTGTCCTGTGTCACATGGTGTGATGTGTGGGCGTGTCTTGTGTCACATGGTGTGATGTGTGGGCGTGTCTTGTGTCACATGGTGTGATGTGTGGGCGTGTCTTTTGTCACATGGTGTGACGTGTGGGTGTGGGTTGTGTCACATGGTGTGATGTGTGGGCGTGTCTTGTGTCACATGGTGTGATGTGTGGGCGTGTCCTGTGCCACATGGTGTGATGTGTGGGCGTGTCTTGTGTCACATGGTGTGATGTGTGGGCGTGTCTTTTGTCACATGGTGTGACGTGTGGGTGTGGGTTGTGTCACATGGTGTGATGTGTGGGCGTGTCCTGTGTCACATGGTGTGACGTGTGGGCGTGTCTTGTGTCACATGGTGTGATGTGTGGGCGTGTCTTGTGTCACATGGTGTGATGTGTGGGCGTGTCTTGTGTCACATGGTGTGATGTGTGGGCGTGTCCTGTGTCACATGGTGTGATGTGTGGGCGTGTCTTGTGTCACATGCTGTGATGTGTGGGCGTGTCTTGTGTCACATGGTGTGATGTGTGGGCGTGTCTTGTGTCACATGGTGTGATGTGTGGGCGTGTCCTGTGTCACATGGTGTGATGTGTGGGCGTGTCTTGTGTCACATGCTGTGATGTGTGGGCGTGTCCTGTGCCACATGGTGTGATGTGTGGGCGTGTCTTGTGTCACATGGTGTGATGTGTGGGCGTGTCTTGTGTCACATGGTGTGATGTGTGGGCGTGTCTTGTGTCACATGGTGTGATGTGTGGGCGTGTCTTTTGTCACATGGTGTGACGTGTGGGTGTGGGTTGTGTCACATGGTGTGATGTGTGGGCGTGTCTTGTGTCACATGGTGTGATGTGTGGGCGTGTCCTGTGCCACATGGTGTGATGTGTGGGCGTGTCTTGTGTCACATGGTGTGATGTGTGGGCGTGTCTTTTGTCACATGGTGTGACGTGTGGGTGTGGGTTGTGTCACATGGTGTGATGTGTGGGCGTGTCCTGTGTCACATGGTGTGACGTGTGGGTGTGGGTTGTGTCACATGGTGTGATGTGTGGGCGTGTCTTGTGTCACATGGTGTGATGTGTGGGCGTGTCCTGTGTCACATGGTGTGATGTGTGGGCGTGTCTTGTGTCACATGCTGTGATGTGTGGGCGTGTCCTGTGTCACATGCTGTGATGTGTGGGCGTGTCCTGTGTCACATGGTGTGATGTGTGGGCGTGTCTTGTGTCATATGCTGTGATGTGTGGGCGTGTCTTGTGTCACATGGTGTGATGTGTGGGCGTGTCTTGTGTCACATGCTGTGATGTGTGGGCGTGTCTTGTGTCACATGGTGTGACGTGTGGGCGTGTCTTGTGTCACATGGTGTGATGTGTGGGCGTGTCCTGTGTCACATGGTGTGATGTGTGGGCGTGTCTTGTGTCACATGGTGTGATGTGTGGGCGTGTCCTGTGTCACATGGTGTGATGTGTGGGCGTGTCCTGTGTCACATGGTGTGATGTGTGGGCGTGTCTTGTGTCACATGGTGTGATGTGTGGGCGTGTCTTGTGTCACATGGTGTGATGTGTGGGCGTGTCCTGTGTCACATGGTGTGATGTGTGGGCGTGTCCTGTGTCACATGGTGTGATGTGTGGGCGTGTCTTGTGTCACATGGTGTGATGTGTGGGCGTGTCCTGTGTCACATGGTGTGATGTGTGGGCGTGTCTTGTGTCACATGGTGTGATGTGTGGGCGTGTCCTGTGTCACATGGTGTGATGTGTGGGCGTGTCTTGTGTCACATGGTGTGATGTGTGGGCGTGTCTTGTGTCACATGGTGTGATGTGTGGGCGTGTCTTGTGTCACATGGTGTGATGTGTGGGCGTGTCTTGTGTCACATGGTGTGATGTGTGGGCGTGTCCTGTGTCACATGGTGTGATGTGTGGGCGTGTCCTGTGTCACATGGTGTGATGTGTGGGCGTGTCTTGTGTCACATGGTGTGATGTGTGGGCGTGTCCTGTGTCACATGGTGTGATGTGTGGGCGTGTCTTGTGTCACATGGTGTGATGTGTGGGCGTGTCCTGTGTCACATGGTGTGATGTGTGGGCGTGTCTTGTGTCACATGCTGTGATGTGTGGGCGTGTCTTGTGTCACATGGTGTGATGTGTGGGCGTGTCTTGTGTCACATGGTGTGATGTGTGGGCGTGTCTTGTGTCACATGGTGTGATGTGTGGGCGTGTCTTGTGTCACATGGTGTGATGTGTGGGCGTGTCTTGTGTCACATGGTGTGATGTGTGGGCGTGTCCTGTGTCACATGGTGTGATGTGTGGGCGTGTCTTGTGTCACATGGTGTGATGTGTGGGCGTGTCTTGTGTCACATGGTGTGATGTGTGGGCGTGTCCTGTGTCACATGGTGTGATGTGTGGGCGTGTCTTGTGTCACATGCTGTGATGTGTGGGCGTGTCTTGTGTCACATGGTGTGATGTGTGGGCGTGTCTTGTGTCACATGGTGTGATGTGTGGGCGTGTCTTGTGTCACATGGTGTGATGTGTGGGCGTGTCTTGTGTCACATGGTGTGATGTGTGGGCGTGTCTTGTGTCACATGGTGTGATGTGTGGGCGTGTCTTGTGTCACATGGTGTGATGTGTGGGCGTGTCCTGTGTCACATGGTGTGATGTGTGGGCGTGTCTTGTGTCACATGCTGTGATGTGTGGGCGTGTCCTGTGTCACATGGTGTGATGTGTGGGCGTGTCTTGTGTCACATTGTGTGATGTGTGGGCGTGTCTTGTGTCACATGATGTGACGTGTGGGCGTGTCTTGTGTCACATGGTGTGATGTGTGGGCGTGTCTTGTGTCACATGGTGTGATGTGTGGGCGTGTCTTTTGTCTCATGGTGTGACGTGTGGGTGTGGGTTGTGTCACATGGTGTGATGTGTGGGCGTGTCTTGTGTCACATGGTGTGATGTGTGGGTGTGTCTTGTGTCACATGGTGTGATGTGTGGGCGTGTCTTGTGTCACATGGTGTGATGTGTGGGCGTGTCCTGTGTCACATGGTGTGACGTGTGGGCGTGTCTTGTGTCACATGCTGTGATGTGTGGGCGTGTCTTGTGTCACATGGTGTGATGTGTGGGCGTGTCTTGTGTCACATGCTGTGATGTGTGGGCGTGTCTTGTGTCACATGGTGTGATGTGTGGGCGTGTCCTGTGTCACATGGTGTGATGTGTGGGCGTGTCTTGTGTCACATGCTGTGATGTGTGGGCGTGTCCTGTGTCACATGGTGTGATGTGTGGGCGTGTCTTGTGTCACATGCTGTGATGTGTGGGCGTGTCTTGTGTCACATGGTGTGATGTGTGGGCGTGTCTTGTGTCACATGGTGTGATGTGTGGGCGTGTCTTGTGTCACATGGTGTGATGTGTGGGCGTGTCTTGTGTCACATGGTGTGATGTGTGGGCGTGTCTTGTGTCACATGGTGTGATGTGTGGGCGTGTCCTGTGTCACATGGTGTGATGTGTGGGCGTGTCTTGTGTCACATGGTGTGATGTGTGGGCGTGTCTTGTGTCACATGGTGTGATGTGTGGGCGTGTCCTGTGTCACATGGTGTGATGTGTGGGCGTGTCTTGTGTCACATGCTGTGATGTGTGGGCGTGTCTTGTGTCACATGGTGTGATGTGTGGGCGTGTCTTGTGTCACATGGTGTGATGTGTGGGCGTGTCTTGTGTCACATGGTGTGATGTGTGGGCGTGTCTTGTGTCACATGGTGTGATGTGTGGGCGTGTCTTGTGTCACATGGTGTGATGTGTGGGCGTGTCTTGTGTCACATGGTGTGATGTGTGGGCGTGTCCTGTGTCACATGGTGTGATGTGTGGGCGTGTCTTGTGTCACATGCTGTGATGTGTGGGCGTGTCCTGTGTCACATGGTGTGATGTGTGGGCGTGTCTTGTGTCACATTGTGTGATGTGTGGGCGTGTCTTGTGTCACATGATGTGACGTGTGGGCGTGTCTTGTGTCACATGGTGTGATGTGTGGGCGTGTCTTGTGTCACATGGTGTGATGTGTGGGCGTGTCTTTTGTCTCATGGTGTGACGTGTGGGTGTGGGTTGTGTCACATGGTGTGATGTGTGGGCGTGTCTTGTGTCACATGGTGTGATGTGTGGGTGTGTCTTGTGTCACATGGTGTGATGTGTGGGCGTGTCTTGTGTCACATGGTGTGATGTGTGGGCGTGTCCTGTGTCACATGGTGTGACGTGTGGGCGTGTCTTGTGTCACATGCTGTGATGTGTGGGCGTGTCTTGTGTCACATGGTGTGATGTGTGGGCGTGTCTTGTGTCACATGCTGTGATGTGTGGGCGTGTCTTGTGTCACATGGTGTGATGTGTGGGCGTGTCCTGTGTCACATGGTGTGATGTGTGGGCGTGTCTTGTGTCTTGGGCTTTTTCTAAAGAGAAAGATGAATGGGAGGAAAGTCATATTATCATAGAACATAGAAAAGTCATATTATC
Organism: Nerophis lumbriciformis; assembly: GCF_033978685.3. Classification (NCBI taxonomy): domain Eukaryota; kingdom Metazoa; phylum Chordata; class Actinopteri; order Syngnathiformes; family Syngnathidae; genus Nerophis; species Nerophis lumbriciformis. Next base: position 8,294,463 of record NC_084552.2, on the reverse strand, counting down.
ATAGAACATAGAAAAGTCATATTTTCATATTGAAGTGTTTCTTTGGAGTTTAACATTCTTGGTCCTGGTGTGTGAATGTGAGTGTGAATGTTGTCTATCTGTGAGGAGGTGACCTGTCCAGGGTGTACACCGCCTTCCGCCCGAATGCAGCTGAGCTAGGCTCCAGCACCCCCCGCGACCCCGAAAAGGGACAAGCGGTAGAAAATGGATGGATGCATATCCAAAATATTACTTTGACATGAGGTGGTGCGCTATGAAAAATGTAAAAGCCAGATGTGAATTAACGTGGCCCTGAGTCATGCAGATGTGGAGCCTGCCAGCCTGAAAAGAGGGTAAAACGCTTGCCATAGTTGGCGTTCAAGAGTTGGACTGCGACTCGCTGCCTTTAATATTTGATAAGTATTGGGCTATTTTTGCCAACACTGAAGCAAACAGGAAGAGACAATACAACCCACCACCCTCCAAAAACTAAATAAGTTGGGCCTACATTATTCAACTCAATAATCTTACATCTATCTCTGAATGGTTCCCCAGGGCACTACCAGGTGGTGAAAGTAGTACTTAGCTGTGTGTGTGTGTGTGTGTGTGTGTGTGTGTGTGTGTGTGTGTGTGTGTGTGTGTGTGTGTGTGTGTGTGTGTGTGTGTGTGTGTGTGTGTGTGTGTGTGTGTGTGTGTGTGTGCTGACTTCACGGCCACACCACTTTAAACACATGCTGACTTCACGGCCACACCACTTTAAACACATGCTGACTTCACGGCCACACCACTTTAAACACATGCTGACTTCACGGCCACACCACTTTAAACACATGCTGACTTCACGGCCACACCACTTTAAACACATGCTGACTTCACGGCCACACCACTTTAAGCACATGCTGACTTCATGGCCACACCACTTTAAACACGTGCTGACTTCACGGCCACACCGCTTTAAACACATGCTGACTTCACGGCCACACCACTTCAAACACATTCACGGCCACACCGCTTTAAACACATGCTGACTTCACGGCCACACCACTTCAAACACATGCTGACTTCACGGCCACACCACTTCAAACACATGCTGACTTCACGGCCACACCGCTTTAAACACATGCTGACTTCACGGCCACACCACTTTAAACACATGCTGACTTCATGGCCACACCACTTTAAACACATGCTGACTTCACGGCCACACCACTTTAAACACATGCTGACTTCATGGCCACACCACTTTAAACACATGCTGACTTCATGGCCACACCACTTTAAACACATGCTGACTTCATGGCCACAGCACTTTAAACACATGCTGACTTCATGGCCACACCACTTTAAACACATGCTGACTTCATGGCCACACCACTTTAAACACATGCTGACTTCACGGCCACACCACTTTAAACACATGTTGACTTCACGGCCACACCACTTTAAACACATGCTGACTTTAAGGCCACACCACTTTAAACACATGCTGACTTCATGGCCACACCACTTTAAACACATGCTGACTTCATGGCCACAACACTTTAAACACATGCTGACTTCATGGCCACACCACTTTAAACACATGCTGACTTCATGGCCACACCACTTTAAACACATGCTGACTTCATGGCCACAACACTTTAAACACATGCTGACTTCATGGCCACAGCACTTTAAACACATGCTGACTTCATGGCCACACCACTTTAAACACATGCTGACTTCATGGCCACACCGCTTTAAACACATGCTGACTTCATGGCCACATCACTTTAAACACATGTTGACTTCATGGCCACACCACTTTAAACACATGCTGACTTCATGGCCACACCACTTTAAACACATGTTGACTTCATGGCCACACCACTTTAAACACATGCTGACTTCACGGCCACACCACTTTAAACACATGCTGACTTCACGGCCACACCACTTTAAACACATGCTGACTTCACGGCCACACCACTTTAAACACATGCTGACTTCATGGCCACACCACTTTAAACACATGCTGACTTCATGGCCACACCACTTTAAACACATGCTGACTTCATGGCCACACCACTTTAAACACATGCTGACTTCATGGCCACACCACTTTAAACACATGCTGACTTCATGGCCACACCACTTTAAACACATGCTGACTTCATGGCCACACCACTTTAAACACATGCTGACTTCATGGCCACACCACTTTAAACACATGCTGACTTCATGGCCACACCACTTTAAACACATGCTGACTTCATGGCCACACCACTTTAAACACATGCTGACAACAAATCTGTCCTTCAGTCTGCGTGCAATCCTTCATCTCCCTGTTTCTGATGCAAGCTTTGTGAGACGTTACATTACCTCCCACACCACTACTGATGCTGCTTCTCTTCAATATGAAATGTGTTGCTCTGATTTGCATCACTTGGATACAAATGCAACATATTTATTCACCCAAATGTCAACTCTTTCCTCTTTCAATGAGGGCTTTTTTCTCCAGTTCTGACGTCTTGTTCTCTTTACTTTTATCCAGACTATACAGCGCACCGCTATATAAGCCACACCTATATGGTTCCATATATTAGCTGCACTGGACTATAAATCGCAGATATATACGATGTGAAATGACTTATTTACACAGAAATATTTTGTAAATGTTTGTTTACATACCTTAATGGTTTCCAAACTGTGTCTGTAACACGGCAGTAAAACGGCGGATCAAACAAAACAGAAGTCATGGTCCTGGACCCACTAGCTGCGCAAGCTAGCTCTCCAATCAGTTAAACAGACTCAGTTTCCAAATGAAGCAATGTAGTATCTGTTAGTCTACAAAATAACATGTTCCCCCCCCCCCCATTTGGTGGAAGATTAGCATATTTTCCAGACTAAAAAGTGCACGGCCCAGGGACACGTACTGAAAGCTCTTAGCGTGCGGGGCCATTTTGATGCTTTTTTACTCTGGGGAAAAATGATAAAAACATAAATGATATTTTATTGGACTATAGAGTGCCACACCCTCTATATTTTAGAAGAAAAACATATTTTCCATATATTAGTCGCATCGGACTATAGGTCGCAGATATATACGCTGTGAAATGAGTTATTTACACAGAAATATTCTTACATACCTTAATTGTTTCCAAACGGTATTTGTAACATGGCAGTAAAACGGCTGATCAAACAAAACAGAAGTCATGGTCATGGAGCCACTAGCTGGGCATCAGCTAAACAGACTCAATAACTCCACGCTGACGTTTTGGTGAATTTACTGAGGAATTTGTGAAAAGTAAAACAATACAAAAAGAATGCCATTGTAAGTTAATAATACTAACACAGACACTCGTATACGTGTTAACATATTAGCCAATGCTAACGACGCTAGCTTCATTTCGTTACGGTAGCACGTACAAATATGCGAGGAAAACACTCTTATAAACATCACACATGGGACGCTTTAGTGAGTAAAACAAACGTTGCTTGGGGTGATGAACAAAGAATCCACACAAGTAGAAACGCTATGTACGATTAAGAGAAAGAGCAGTACTTGTACTTCCGGTTCAGAGCTTTAAACAGCAGGAAACTCTTGTCGGCATTCACCCAGCAGCACTTGCAGTGAGCGAACTCGTCCGAAAGATGGCGCCATATCACGAACAATCCCACACCATTTTAAATGTATTTGTATGTATTTATTACAAACTATCTGCTGTATTGCTATCAGCGAAGAAGAAGCCATAAATTAGCTGCACCGTTTTATAAGCCGCAGGGTGCAAAGTGTAGGAAAATAGTATTGTCTGCTTTATAGTATCTGCTTTATTGCTATCAGTGAAAAAAAATCCATATATTAGCTGCACCGTTTTATAAGCCGCAGGGTACAAAGTGTAGGAAAATAGTATTGTCTGCTTTATTGCTATCAGCGAAGGAAAATCCATAAATTAGCTGCACCGTTTTATAAGCCGCAGGGTGCAAAGTGTAGGAAAATAGTATTGTCTGCTTTATAGTATCTGCTTTATTGCTATCAGTGAAAAAAAATCCATATATTAGCTGCACCGTTTTATAAGCCGCAGGGTACAAAGTGTAGGAAAATAGTATTGTCTGCTTTATTGCTATCAGCGAAGGAAAATCCATAAATTAGCTGCACCGTTCTATAAGCCGCAGGGTGAAAAGTGTAGGAAAATAGTATTGTCTGCTTTATAGTATCTGTTTTATTGCTATCAGTGAAGGAAAATCCATAAATTAGCTGCACCGTTCTATAAGCCGCAGTGTGCAAAGTGTAGGAAAATAGTATTGTCTGCTTTATATTATCTGCTTTATTGCTATCAGCGAAGGAAAATCCATAAATTAGCTGCACCGTTCTATAAGCCGCAGTGTGCAAAGTGTAGAAAAATAGTATTGTCTGCTTTATAGTATCTGCTTTATTGCAATCAGCGAAGGAAAATCCATAAATTAGCTGCACCGTTTTATAAGCCGCAGGGTACAAAGTGTAGGAAAATAGTATTGTCTGCTTTATAGTATCTGCTTTATTGCTATCAGCGAAGGAAAATCCATAAATTAGCTGCACCGTTTTATAAGCCGCAGGGTGCAAAGTGTAGGAAAATAGTATTGTCTGCTTTATAGTATCTGCTTTATTGCAATCAGCGAAGGAAAATCCATAAATTAGCTGCACCGTTTTATAAACCGCAGGGTTCAAAGTGTAGGAAAATAGTATTGTCTTAAAGTTTGGAATTTATGGCGTTTACATGCCAGTGTTTTGTTTGAGCAATACAATTGCATGCATATGTAAACAATATGTAATTCCGCCCAGGACTCGAACGTGGGTCGTCCGCATGAGAGACCAGCGTTCTAGCTACCGAGCTAAAAGCCCTGACTATCGACCCAATAGCCAATCCAGTTCCAGGTTTTACCAGCTGGGTAATTAGTAGGGAGATTTGTCACAAGTAAATGTCTTGCTTGTGTTTGGCTGCAAACGTGCTCGTCCTCACGCTCTTCATTCTTCTACATTATTCATGGACTAAACACACACACACACACACACACACACACACACACACACATCTCTAGTAACATTAAAGAGAATTCATACTGTGCACTTCCAAATAAAGAAACTTATTTACCCTCACTTGAAGGACGCCAAGAGAGAATAAAGAGCCTGCTGTCATGAATAAATCATAATTCTTCTCTAACATGGATACAGTCTGACCTGAGGCCAACCTACCAACTCAACATTGATTTGTATTCACCGTATTTTCCTGATTATAGAGCACACCAGTATATAAGACGCACCCACTGTCAGGTTCTATTAAACAGACAAGAAGCAAGGAATCATGCAGAGACATAGCTCAATGAGGAGAGATGTATTGGGCTGTACTCTTAGTTACAGTTCCAACCTATGCTCTAAGGTCCAGACCACTTGCTCCTCTATTTATTTGGGAGGTCCCTGGTTACATCACTGAGGCTGCTTCTGAAGGAAGGGGGGGTAATCTCAGCAGCCCCAGTTAGACACAATATATGATTATTCAGTAGGGGTGTAACGGTACACAAAAATTTCGGTTCGGTACGTACCTCGGTTTAGAGGTCACGGTTCGGTTCATTTTCGGTACAGTAAGAAAACAACAAAATATACATTTTCGGGTTATTTATTGACTAAATTTGCAAAATCTTCCACCAAAAATATTTTTCTTAGTGGAATGTTTCGTAACTTAGATTCAATATCCCTCTTCAAATCACACCTATTCCTGACTGCTTATTCATTGTAATCATATTTTCTTCTCTATCTTTGTTGTTGTTGTTTTTTATCCAATTTGATTTTATTGTTTTGATTTTGTATGGTGTCCTTGAGTGCCCAGAAAGGCACCTTTTTTATAAATTAAATGTATTATTATTATTATATTTGATGTGAAGTAATGGGAACCTAGCATAGGTCAATAATTCATAATAACATTGATTTTGATTCAATATTATGTTTTGAGCAATGACAGTTTGAATGACAAAAAAACAGCTTTGTTTTATTAGTCAACTTTTTTAAAATTACATTAAACCTTTAAGCTTTTTTATTTCACTTTTGTTTGGTTTTGTTTATTTGAATAGTATTTTTAGAATGTGCCGTGGGTCTTTAAAACATTAGCTGTGGGCCGCAAATGGCACACTTTTGACACCCCTGCTATAGATAATAAAACATTAAATGTGATAAATCTATGGATAAAAAGCAGAGCCTGGCGACGCATGCGCGTTTATCATAACTCTCTCTCTCTCTCTCTGTCTCTGCCCCTCCCTCACCAATGCTGCTGTTTGTTTTGTTTTTAACCCCTTCTTAACCCTGAACGTACATTAAAAATACACGCAACCCTAACTCAAAATGCCGGACATTTGAGGCATTTAAGAAACTCCGCCCTGACAGCTCCGCAAAAGAGGACATGTCCGGTGAAAAGAGGACGTATGGTCAGTCTATCCTAGCCTGTTAGCTACTAGCATGCCGTGTGTTGTGCCTTGGTGTGCATAGTTTACACAACTTACTTAATATGTCCATGTGGAAACTCGTTCGGTACACTTCCGAACCAAACCGAAACCCCCGTCCCGAAACGGTTCAATACAAATACACATACTGTTACACCCCTATTATTCAGAAATGCAAATGTGCTGACACTCGTGATATCGCCCTGTCTCTGCTTTGTCTGCGTCACGGTACTCGATGTTCTGGATACAAACGCTGATACGAGACGACTCGCAATCCAAGATTGCAAGTTGTCCCTTTGCACAGATAGAAAAGTACAACTTCAGCACAATTGATAATAACTATAGCAACGGCCTTTAAGCATAAGAGTTGTGTGATAACTTACACATAATTATTCTAACACCCACTGAATTTTAGAAGAAAACCGATATGTTCCCATAAATTAGTCGCACCGGACTATAAGTGGCAGATATATACTGTATATGTGACGATCTGTCACTTCATTTCTGTTTGTTTCCTTGTTTTTGTATTTACTTCCCGTCAGTGCTCTTATTTTGTTATATTTCCTGTTTGTTCCTTGGAGCACTGTTTTTTTCCTCACCTGCCGTTGATTGGCAGCCGGTCCACACCTGCTGTCAATCAACATGTATCCTATTTATACTTTGTCTGGAGCACTCCTCAGTGCTCGATGATAACACTATGTTGGAACGTTTATGCAAGGCTGCTTCATTTGAGATTAAAACTCATCTTACCTCCTCTTCGCTCTCCTGGTTCTTGCATCTTGGGGTCACAAAACGGCAGCCACGCGAGTTCCCAACAGTATACTTGTTGTGAAATGACTTATTTACACAGGAATATTTTATAAATGGTCATTTACATACCTTAATTGAGCGACCAGATCCTCGTGGACATGCCGCTAGAGGAGCCTGGTACAAGACATACTGTATTTTCCCGTGTATTTTTACAAAATGTTCCATATATTAGTCGCAGCGGACTATAAGTGGCAGATATATAGGTTGTGAAATTAGTTATTTACACAGAAATATTCTGTTAATGTTTATTTACATACCTTAATTGTTTCCAAACGGTGTCTGTCACACGGCAGTAAAACGGCTGATCAAACAAAACAGAAGTCATGGTCATGGACTCAGAGCTGCGCGAGCTAGCTCTCCAATCAGCTAAACAGACTCAATAACTCCACGCTGATGTTTTGGTGAATGTACAAAACAAATACAAAAATAATGGCATTGTAAGTTAATAATACCAACACAGACACTTGTATACGTGTTAGCATGTTCGTGTCACAGCTGGTTACACCAGTCCGTGCCTTTATGTTGGCTTTTGTTGCTGTTTCTTCTGTCTTTAGTGCTCGTTCCTATCCTGCGCTCTTATTTTGATAGCACTTCCTGTTGTGTTGGTGTTTTTCGTAACTACTTTACACATGTCTTTAAGCACTTTTCCCCTCACCTGTTTTATGTTGGTGATTAAAAAGTTAAAGTACCAATGATTGTCACACACACGAAATTATTCTCTGCATTTGACCCATCACTCTTGATCACCCCCTGGGAGGTGAGGGGAGCAGTGAGCAGCAGCGGTGGCTGCGCCCGGGAATCATTTTTGGTGATTTAACCCCCAATTCCAACCCTTGATAAGACTATTCAAGTTGAGTGGGAGCCACCATTCTTTGTCGGGACTTTGTTTGGAAATAATCCTTCATGTGGACGCTCTTTCCTCCTGCCGTGAGTTTTGCTGTATTCCAGCATTCCGTTTTGTTGTTTTTCACCTGTCAGTTTTGGTTTCGTTTTTTAAATAGCCTTCCCTATGCTTCGGCGCCTTCCCAACGGAACTTGCCTTTGTTTGTTTTGAGCTACATTAAATACTTTTACCTGCACGTTGCCTCCTCGCTCTTCTGCATCTTGGGAAGACGCCACTAATCGCCGTCATGCGACCCGAGCGTCACAATTAGTTATTAGCTTCATTACATTACTGTCAGGTTCAAACACTGATGACATCTATTAAACAAGACAAGAGGCAAAGAATTAAACCGAGACAGAATTCAATTTGCACTCAATATATTGAGGAGAGTCACACGGACATTGTATCCTTCTACAATCTCCAGCACGCTCTGTCAAAAGATTGTATGCCTCCTTCTTTCATTCTGGACCCTGCCCGACCACATAGCCACCTTTGTTTCCAAAGGACAAAGGTCGCAAAAAGTTCACAGAAAAGGTCGTAAACAATTCACAGGAAAGGTCAGTTCAAAAAGAGTTCGTAAAATAGTTCAAAAAGTGTTCGTAAAATACTTCAAAAAGAGTTCGTCTGGAAATTGGGCAGATCCTTGGGCCAGAACAACATCCTTCTGTTGATTACCATACATGAGAGAAAACAGAAAACCCTTCATGTGGCTCTCCCCCTTACACAGTGGAGTTTTACGAGCCTTCTTCTTGGTAGGTTTCAAAGACAGCTTTTGTCTTCTCACCTGACAGAACTCAATGTAACACAAAGTTTTTTGTGATAACTTACAAACAATTATTCTAACAATTACAATAGCACATACAAATATGCATGAAAACACTCCTGCAGACATCACACATGGGACACTTTAGTAAGTAAGAATTGTTTTAGTTATATTGTAAAACTAACAAACGTTGCTTGGAGTGACGAATGAAGAATCCATACAAGTAGAAACGCTATGGACGGCTAGAAGACGGAATGGCACTTCTACTTCTGTTTGAAGGTCACTGCAGAGCCCAACGAACTCGTCCAAAAGATGGCGCTGTAGCACAAACAACAACATACTTATTCAATGTCTCTTTAATGAAAACAATTGAAGACAAAACGTAACGTCCGTCAACGAAGAAAAAAATCCATAAATTCGCCGCACCGTTTTATAGGCGTCAGGGTTCAAAGTGTAGGAAAAAAGTAGCGGCTTAAAGTCCGGTAATTTACGTTACTTTGCCATCGTGCCTCTTTTTGTAACGCTGTTCAACGTGTGTTTGCAGGTGGCCTCAACCAGCGCAACTGGGGTAAGAAGTACCCGTCCTGTAACAGTGCCAAGCAGTCCCCCGTGGACATTGACGAGACCTTCTCTCAGGTGCGGCTGCAGTACCAGAACCTACAGCTAGAGGGCTGGGACAGACTCACGGCAGAGTCCACCACCATCCACAATAACGGGAAAACAGGTTAGTTAGCATATAAGACGACCCCGAATAGAAGACGGCTCCTTTTTTTTGTGACAAAAAACTTCCAAAATATGAATACTTTTTTTTGTCCATCATGTTTTCTGGAAGAGTGAAATGAATGATCACTATTATAATAAATCAATCATAATTATCTGACTATGAGACTGTTTGCTAGTGGTCACTGCTGTTAGCAAGTGACAGGAAGAAAAGCTCTGGAGAAAGAAAGTGCTTAGACATCTTGATAATAATAATAATTATTATTATTATTATGTGATTGTCCAAGCATTCACACATATAAGGTACGTCTGCCTCACAGTACCAAGGTCCTGGGTTCGACCCTGGGCTCGTGGGTTCCCTCCGGGTACTCCGGCTTCCTCCCACCTCCAAAGACATGCACCTGGAGATAGGCCCCTCCCACCTCCAAAGACATGCACCTGGAGATAGGCCCCTCTCACCTCCAAAGACATGCACCTGGAGATAGGCCCCTCTCACCTCCAAAGACATGCACCTGGAGATAGGCCCCTCCCACTTCCAAAGACATGCACCTGGGGATAGGCCCCTCCCACCTCCAAACACATGCACCTGGGGATACGCTCCTCCCACCTCCAAAGACATGCACCTGGGGATAGGTTGATTGGCAACACTAAATGTTCCCTAGTGTGTGAATGTGAGTGTGAATGTTGGGACATTCGGGACAAGCGGTAGAAAATGGATGGATGGATGGAAGATTCTACACCAAAACATCTATTTATTATTATTATTATTATTATTATTATTATTATTATTGTGTGAATGTCAAAGCATTCACACATAGAAGATTTTACACCAAAAAAGTATCTATTATATATCATTATTATTGTTATTATTATTATTATATTATTATTATTATTATTATTGTTATTATTATTATTGTGAGTGTCCAATCATTCCCACAGATAAGATTCTACACCAAAAAATAATCTATTAATATTATTATTATAATTGTTGTTATTATTATTATTATTATTGTGAGGATGTCCAACATTCACACATATAGAATTTTACACCAAAAAATTATCTATTATTATTATTATTATATTATTATTAGTATTATTATTATTATATTGTTGTTATTATTATTATTATTGTGAGTGCCCAATTATTCCCACAGAGAAGATTCTACACCAAAAAATATTTTAATAATATTATTTTAATATGTACTATTATTAATAGTAGTAGTAGTATTGTGAGAATGTCCAAGTCCAACATTCACACATATAAGATTCTACACCAAAAAATAATCTAGTATTATTATTATTATTATTATTATTATTATTATATTGTTATTGTTATTATTATTATCATTATTTTTATTATTATTATATTGTTATTATTATTATTATTATTGTGAGTGTCCAATCATTCCCACAGATAAGATTCTTCACCAAAAAATAATCTATTAATATTATTATTATAATTGTTGTTATTATTATTATTATTAGTTTTATTATTATTGTGAGGATGTCCAACATTCACACATATAAGATTATACACCAAATATTATTATTATATTGTTATTATTATTATTACATTGTTATTATTATTATTATGGTGAGTGTCCAATCATTCCCACAGAGAAGATTCTACACCAAAAAATAATCTATTAATATTATTATTATAATTGTTGTTGTTATTATTAGTAGTAGTATTATTATTGTGAGGATGTCCAACATTCACACATATAAGATTATACACCAAATATTATTATTATATTGTTATTATTATTATTACATTGTTATTATTATTATTATGGTGAGTGTCCAATCATTCCCACAGAGAAGATTCTACACCAAAAAATAATCTATTAATATTATTATTATAATTGTTGTTGTTATTATTAGTAGTAGTATTATTATTGTGAGGATGTCCAACATTCACACATATAAGATTCTACCCCCAAAAATGATCTATTATTAATATTATTATTATTATTATTATTATATTATTATTGTTATTATTATATTGTTATTATTATTATTGTGAGTGTCCAATCATTCCCACAGAGAAGACTCTACACCAAAAAATAATCTATTAATATTATTATTATAATTTGTATTAGTAGTAGTAGTATTGTGAGAATGTCCAACATTCACACATATAAGATTCTACACCAAAAAATAATCTATTATTATTATTATTATTAATATTATTATATTATATTGTTATTGTTATTATTATTATCATTATTATATTGTTATTATTGTTATTATTGTGAGTGTCCAATCATTCCCACAGATAAGATTCTACACCAAAAAATAATCTATTAATATTATTATTATAATTGTTGTTATTGTTATTAGTATTATTATTGCGAGAGTGTCCAACATTCACACATATAAGATTCTACACCAAAAAATGATCTATTTATATTATTATTAGTAGTAGTATTAGTATTAGTATTATTATTATTGTGAGAATGTCCAACATTCACACATATAAGATTCTACACCAAAAAATGATCTATTAATATTATCATTAAGGGACAAGCGGTAGAAAATGGATGGATAATTGTTATTATTAGTAGTAGTAGTTAGTAGTATTATTATTATTGTGAGAATGTCCAACATTCACACATATAAGATTATACACCAAAAAAAATCATCTGTTTATTTTTATTCTGACACAAAAGTTTGGTACTCCACAGCCCACAGTTTTTATCCGATTGGAACGTTCCAGAACCAAAACCTTTGGCTCGACAGGAAGTCGTGACCTCCCCAAAATGTTTTTACAAAAAATATCCCAGAATTCCTGGTTTTAAGAGACATTTTTCCCATTGAAAATGAAATGGCCAATTTTCAAACTTGCAACAATTGCCACATTTCTCTCCCAATTGGAAGAGTTCCACCTCCACTCACTCCGCTCACCTTGGACAGTCAACGTTCATTTTCCAAGTTCAAAGACATTTCAGGAATTTTCCAGAATTTCTAGTTTTCCAAAGCCCTATTTCCACCTCTTCCTGGAAAGATTTCACAGTGCACATTTTTTTAACCAATTCCAGCCATTCCACAAAACCTTCCTTTTAGTTGGGTCAACCTATTTTGTTTCTTCTTACAAATTCCCGATTTTCCTGAAATTCCAGGAGTTCCAAAATAGTCATTGTCAAGTCAAACTGTGACTACATCAACATTTTTCAATATCAATAATAGGATATCAATATTTTCCAAAATTCCCAGTTTTTCCGAAATCCCCAAATTTCCAGGAAATTCCCATTCAAAAGAATGGACTCACCTAAATTCTAAAATAAAATTGCGTAATTTTTTTTTACCAGATTCTGACTTTCAACCATCCACCCACACGACTCTTCCAATGTATCGAACGTGAAACATGTTTTCCTTTTCCCAAAATTCCTGGTTTTCCCGGAATTTTCAATAATTTTCTCCCCATTGACAATGAATGGGAAATATCCAGTCTACTGCATATCCCACATTTGCCATCCGATTTGAAGCGTTCTAACATCCACTCACTCCACTCAGCCTGGAAATTCCAGCCATCATGTTTCTCGGTTCGGAAAATTACCTCATTACCCGGAATTACCAGGAATTTCCCCCATTGAAAATGAATGGGCACTATACAATCTACTGCATATCCCACATTTCTCAACTGATTTGAAGCGTTCCAACATCCACACACTCCACTCACCTTGGACAATCAAACTACCATTTTCCAAGTTCACAGGAATTTCAGGAATTCCTAGAATTCCCGGTTTTTCAAAGCCTTATTTTCACCTCTTCCTGGAAAGTTTTCACAGGCCATATTTTTCAACCGTTTGTGGCCATTCCAGTTTCAAAACATTCATCTTAGTTGGGACAAAAAAACGTTTCTACTTTTTTTTCTCGTACAAATTCCGTGTTTTCTCGAAATTCCAGGAACTCAGAAATACCCATTCTCCATTCAAACTGTAACTACGTCAACATTTTTCAACCGATTCCAAAAATCCCAACACCAACCCATTCATATCATCTGGGACAATTGTGCCAGTTTCAATATTTTCAAAAATTCCCGTTTTTTTCCGGAATTCCAAAATTTCCAGGAAATTCCCATTCGAATCGAATGCACATATTTATAGTTCTACAATGCCCTAAATTCTCAAAATTTTGCGGCATTTTAAACCCGATTTCAACCTTTCAACCATCCACACACACTACTTTTCCCATATATCAAATGCAAAACATGTTTTCTCTTTCCCAAAATTCCTGATTTTCCTGGAATTTTCCCCCAATTGAAAATGAATGAGCATTATACAATCTACTGCATATCCCACATTTGTCATCCGATTTGAAGCTCCCCACCATCCACACACTCCACTCACCTTGGACATTCAAGCCAGCATGTTTCCCGGTTTGTAAAATTCCTTGATTACCCGGAATTACCAGGAATTTCTCCCCCATGACAATGAATGGGCACTATACAATCTACTCAATATCCCACATTTCTCAACCGATTTGAACCGTTCCAACATGCACACACTCCACTCACCTTGAACAATCAAACCACCATTTTCCAAGTTCAAAGAAATGTCAGGAATTCCCGGTTTTCCGAAGCCCTATTTTCACCTCTTCCTGGAAAGTTTTCACAGGCCATATTTTTCAACCGTTTGTAGCCATTCCACTTTCAAAACATTCCTCTTAGTTGGGACAAAAAAACGTTCCTACTTTTTTTTCTCGTACAAATTCCGTGTTTTCTCGAAATTCCAGGAACTCAGAAATACCCATTCTCCATTCAAACTGTAACTACGTCAACATTTTTCAACCGATTCCAAAAATCCCAACACCAACCCATTCATATCATCTGGGACAATTGTGCCAGTTTCAATATTTTCAAAAATTCCCGTTTTTTTCCGGAATTCCAAAATTTCCAGGAAATTCCCATTCGAATTGAATGCACATATTTATAGTTCTACAATGCCCTAAATTCTCAAAATTTTGCGGCATTTTAAACCCGATTTCAACCTTTCAACCATCCACACACACTACTTTTCCCAAATATCAAATGCAAAACATGTTTTCTCTTTCCCAAAATTCCTGATTTTCCTGGAATTTTCCCCCAATTGAAAATGAATGAGCATTATACAATCTACTGCATATCCCACATTTGTCATCCGATTTGAAGCTCCCCACCATCCACACACTCCACTCACCCTGGACATTCAAGCCAGCATGTTTCCCGGTTTGTAAAATTCCTTGATTACCCGGAATTACCAGGAATTTCTCCCCCATGACAATGAATGGGCACTATAAAATCTACTCAATATCCCACATTTCTCAACCGATTTGAACCGTTCCAACATGCACACACTCCACTCACCTTGGACAATCAAACCACCATTTTCCAAGTTCAAAGAAATGTCAGGAATTCCCGGTTTTCCGAAGCCCTATTTTCACCTCTTCCTGGAAAGTTTTCACAGGCCATATTTTTCAACCGTTTGTAGCCATTCCACTTTCAAAGCATTCCTCTTAGTTGGGACAAAAAAACGTTCCTACTTTTTTTTCTCGTACAAATTCCGTGTTTTCTCGGAATTCCAGGAACTCAGAAATACCCATTCTCCATTCAAACTGTAACTACGTCAACATTTTTCAACCGATTCCAAAAATCCCAACACCAACCCATTCATATCATCTGGGACAATTGTGCCAGTTTCAATATTTTCAAAAATTCCCGTTTTTTTCCGGAATTCCAAAATT
The DNA here is from genome assembly GCF_033978685.3 of Nerophis lumbriciformis. Taxonomy (NCBI): domain Eukaryota; kingdom Metazoa; phylum Chordata; class Actinopteri; order Syngnathiformes; family Syngnathidae; genus Nerophis; species Nerophis lumbriciformis. Next base: position 8,279,134 of record NC_084552.2, on the reverse strand, counting down.
TCCAGGAAATTCCCATTCGAATTGAATGCACATATTTATAGTTCTACAATGCCCTAAATTCTCAAAATTTTGCGGCATTTTAAACCCGATTTCAACCTTTCAACCATCCACACACACTACTTTTCCCATATATCAAATGCAAAACATGTTTTCTCTTTCCCAAAATCCCTGATTTTCCTGGAATTTTCCCCCAATTGAAAATGAATGAGCATTATACAATCTACTGCATATCCCACATTTGTCATCCGATTTGGAGCTCCCCACCATCCACACACTCCACTCACCCTGGACATTCAAGCCAGCATGTTTCCCGGTTTGTAAAATTCCCTGATTACCCAGAATTACCAGGAATTTCTCCCCCATGACAATGAATGGGCACTATGCAATCGACTCAATATCCTACATTTCTCAACCAATTTGACGCGTTCCAACATCCACACACTGCACTCACTTTGGACAATCAAACTACCATTTTCCAAGTTCAAAGACATTTCAGGAATTCCTAGAATTCCCAGTTTTCCAGAGCCCTATTTTCACCTCTCTCTGGGAAGTTTTCACAGGTCATATTTTTCAACCGTTTCTAACAATTCTTAACAAATATTGTTCGAAAAACAACTTAAAGCTTTGTTTACTGACATATAATATTCATGTTTAAATAACTTTTACTGCAAATTGATATCACCTCCAAATATCGGTTATCGTCCACCTTGACGACTGATAATCGCTATCTGTATCGGCCCTGAAGAAAAAACCCAATCCTTTGATCTGTCGTCTGTACTTAAAAGCGCATGTTTGTGTTCCAGTGGCCATCGCTGTGGACGGAAACTTCTTTGTCAGCGGAGGAGGGCTGAGCTCCAGGTTCCGTGTGGGTACCATCACCTTCCACTGGGGGCGCTGCAACACCACCCTGGAAGGGTCCGAGCACAGCTTGAACGGGATGAAATATCCACTTGAGGTACGACAAAAGAAAAACCCTGCCTTCAAAACAACCGGAGCCGTGCTTTTGGCTAACGGACTCATTTCAGATGCAAATCTACGGCTACGATCCGGAGGATGTCCAAAGTTTGGACGAAGCCATCAGGGAGTCGGGGAGGATCGCTGCGTTAGCGGTGTTGTTCCAGGTAAGTCAGCATGTTGACGTAGGGATGGCCGCCCGCCGCTCACATTTCAACACATTCTCCGTACTTTTGTGTTTTTGATCATAATCCTCTTTTTTTTTTTTTTTTTTGCAACATTTAAAGATGAGCTGCTATCTTGTTTCATTCTCACATTAAGTTAACTATAACTCAATTTCTGAGTCTCATTTGCAAGTATGACCAAAGTTGCAGTGGCAAATCCAAAACATTAGATGGCTCTAGTGCATAATTTATGTCACAGGTGTCAAACCCAAGGCTCTCTGCGTACTGTACGTGGGCTAATTGGAAGGTGACATGAAGTTTGGAGCTGTGTAGCAAGTGACTGTGCAGAAAGTCTTTGTACTATGCTGACCTCTCTGTCAGTTTACGTGGCCTACCACTTGGTGGCTGAGTTGCTGTTGTTCCCAAACTCTTCACTTTTCTTATAATAAAGTTGACTTTGGAATATTTAGGAGCGAGGAAATTTCCGGACTGGAATTGTTGCACAGGTGGCATCCTATGACAGTTCCACGCTGGAAATCACTGAGAGCGGCCCATTCTTTCACAAATGTTTGTAGAAACAGTCTCCATGCCTACGTGCTTGATTTGATACACCGGGCCAAGGGATTAGGACACCTGATTGTCATCATTTGGATGGGTGGCCAAATACTTTTGGCAATATAGTGTGTTATGGGACAATTGTTGTTGTCTGCAGATCAGCTTGGAAGACAATGACAACCTCAACCCGCTCATAGATGCCATCAACACCGTGAGTCGATTTGGTGAGTTGGCTCCCTCCAAGACATGAAACCACGGATAATTTCTTAATAAATGGTATGTACAGTATATGTACAGTATATGTACAGTATGAAGATGCTTTTGCTGGGCAGGTAAGAGTGGGTCAATGGAGGCCTTCAGCTTGCAGTCGTTGCTGCCCAACAACACGGACAAGTACTACATCTACAACGGCTCGCTGACGTCTCCACCCTGCTGGGAGACGGTGGAGTGGCTGGTCTTCAAGCAACCTGTGGACATCTCCCAAAGTCAGGTCAGTCCTGTCCTACTTCCTAGCACACACTTTCTAGCATCAGGTACACACTACCTAGAATCAGCTACACACTTCCATACTGCTTTTGCATGCTCAGTCTGCATTGGAACACACACATACATATATATATATATATATATATATATATATATATATATATATATATATATATATATATATATATATATGTATGTATGTATGTATGTATGTATGTATGTATGTATGTATGTGTATATATATATATATGCATGTGTGGGGGAAAAAAATCACAAGACTACTTCATCTCTACAGGCCTGTTTCATGAGGGGTTCCCTCAATCATCAGGAGATTTTAATGGAAACATTCACATACCATGGTTTATATAGGGCACAGAGTGGGTGGGTACAGGCTGGCGTAGGGGCGTGGTGATTGGCTCATGTGTTACCTAGGAGGTGTTTCCGTCTGTGGCGGCATGCTGATACAATTTCGCTGCGCTTGTTGAGGGATGACAGGTCTGGACGGTATATAATAAACAGTTTCTCTTTCAAGCATAGGTTGCATCTTTTATTACCACTATTGTAAGGTGTGCTGGATGCAATAATTTGCCATGTTATTGAATATTCAACATTATTGTCTTTGAGGTCCCAAATGTGTTTGCTGAGTTCTGTGGTTTTCCGCAGGTTTTGGTTCCTGAAAGAAGCCGTGTGATTGTTCCATCTGGTTTTAAACTCTCCCTCGGTTAATCCTACATATGTGTCGGATGTGTTAATGTCCTTGCGTGTTACCTTAGATTGGTAAACAACTGATGTTTGCAAGCACCCCCCGTTGAGAGGGCAATCAGGTTTCTTGCGGCAGTTGCAGCCTTTGTTGGTTTTGGGGTCGCTCTGTCCGGGGGCCGACGGCTCATTTGCAATTGTTTTGTTGTGGTTTGAGATAATTTGTCGTATATTGTTCATACAGCTGTAGCTCAATTTAATGTTGTTCTTGTTGAATACTTTTCTTAGGGTGTTGCCTTTGGGGAAGTGTTTGTCAATCAGAGTGAGGAATTTGTGGCCAATGTTAGTTGAGACGTTTTTGCTGTATGGGGGGTTGTACCAGATGATGTTGTTTTGTTTTCTGTTCTTTTTTGGTTGGTTTCCTGGCGTGGGTTCATAGGTGAGGGTGAAATTGTATCCGCTTTCATCAAGGGCTTTTTGGTACGGGGGGGTTGCTTGGTCAAATTCAGCTTTGCTAGATGACAGCATCGATAGCCTTTTATTAATTCCGGTAGGTATTCTTTTCGTGGTGGTGGGTGGGTGGTTGCTGTCATGGTGCACGTATTGGAGTGTTGTGTTGGATTTCGTGAATGGTTGGTAGCTGTTATTTCTCAGGTTGAAAGTGACGTCGAGGAAGTTGACGGTTTGCTTGTTGGCTTCAATCGTGATCCGTAGGCCGTTCTCTTTGAAAATTTGGCATATGCATATATATATATATATATATATATATATATATATATATATATATATATATATATATATATATATATATATATATATATATATATATATATATATATATATATATATATATGTATGTATGTATAAATATGTATGTATGTGTATATATATATATATATATATATATATACACTGTTAAAGGCTGTTAAAAAAATACCTGTGCTGCACTTTGGACCTCCATGTTCCGGACAGACTAAAGCATGATACAGTAGAATTGTGTGTATTTATTGTTGCAGCATACGCGTGTGCGTGATGCAAATGAGAGTGACAGGCATGACATAGGCGACAACTAAAAATAGAGCAGAGCGCTCTATTGGCCTGGCACTAACACAAGCCTCTTACACACTTTATTTTGGCAACAGGAGCAAACCACACAATTATTATTCATGTTTAAATGTTGACTGTGCTCCTAATGGCTCCTTGCAGCTGGAGGTGTTCTGCGAGGTGATGACCATGGAGCAGGCGGGGTACGTGATGCTGACGGACTACCTGCAGAACAACTTCAGGGAGCAGCAGCAGTTCATGGGGCAGGTGTTTGCCTCCTTCACGGGAGTGGAGGACGTGCCCACGCCCAGTACGTCCTTGAACGCACCACACTTTTCCATCACCCGTGTGCCGTTTCAGCCGTCGAAACATCCTCTTACTCAACAGAACAGTCAGTGTACGTGGAACTCAGGCCAAGTCAACCACTAAGATCCAAATAGCAGGCGCTAAACAGCGTGTGCAAACTACTTTATTGTATTTATTAGTGGGCGTGTGATCTACTAAGACCGCGTGTACAATTAAAAGTGGTGCAGACCACCTTATTTAAAGGAAGTTCCTGCGTGCTGTGGCCATAGAAACACTCATTTCCTTCCACATTCATGTTATTATGCAGCACACATCTATGAAATTAAACATTTTTAAAACATTCAATTTCATGTAAAATGTAAATGTTTTTTTAGGAAATATTAAAAAAAATATGATCTATCGTATTTTCCGGACTATAGAGTGCATCAGTGTATAAGCCGCAGCCACTAAAGTTTAAGGAGAAAAAAAATGTTTTACATGTATATTAGCCCACCAGACTATAAGCCGCAGATATATACGTTGTGAAATGAGTTATTTACACAGAACTATTCTGTAAATGTTTGTTTACATACCCTAATTGTTTCCAAACGGTGTCTGTAACACGGCAGTAAAATGGCTGATCAAACAAAACAGAAGTCATGGTCATGGACCCACGAGCTGCGCAAGCTAGCTCTCCAATCAGCTAAACAGACTCAATAACTCCACGCTGACGTTTTGGCGAATTTACTGAGGAATTTGTGAAAAGTAAAACAATACAGAAAGAATGTCATTGTAAGTTAATAATACTAACACAAACAATGGTAAACCTGTTAGTATATTAGCTAATAACGTTAGCTTGATTACATTACAATAGCAGGTACAAATATGCATGAAAACACTCCTACAGACATCACACATGGGACGCTTTAGTCAGTAAGAATTGTTTTAGTTATATTGTAAAACTTCCAAATATTGGTTTATAGTGATGAATGAAGAATCTGTACAAGTAGAAACGCAATGGACTGCTACTTCCGGTTGAGAGCACTAATAGGAACGCGAATGCGAACTCGTCCAAAAGATGGCGCCATAGCACAAACAATAGAACACCTTATCAGTGTTTTACCTGTTTGTTTTTTTAACTATTGCATTATAGCCGTCAGCAACGAAAAATGCATAACTTCGCCGCACCGTTTTATAGGTCACAGGGTTCAAAACGTAGGAAAAAACTAACAGCTTGTAGTTTACGGTAAACAAAATTTGTTGAACGCTGGCTTCAGCCGCACATACTCGCTCTTTGCCTAAACGCCGCACTGAGTTGACCATCAGCAGCACCCAAACAAATTCGCTTGATAACAGTTTTATCTCAAGTTCTTTCAGGAAGTATTTTGGAGTGAAATCTAACCAGCAGTCACAGTCTCCTTAATCCTTTTTGTCCTGACGCATGTGGCGATCCGATCGCTGACCGTAAAGCCGTGAATGTAAACGAGCTTGTACGCTCACAATAAATTACTCGATTAATCGAAGTGTGTTCATGGTTATTGATAATAATTGTTTGTGATTAATCACGTGAGTTAACTCGATCATTTTGACAGCACCAGTGTTCATATCTGCAAAAACAGTACAGGGGTGTCCAAACATTTTGACTGGGGGGCCGCAAAATATATATACATACAGTGTTTCCCCCAGAAAATGTGTGAGTTAAGGTGGTGACTCTCCAGGGGGAGGGGACCGGAGAAGGGCGTGGGTGGGTGTAAGAATCGGTGTAACTCGGCCTGTCGCCATCACGTCTCCACCTCGTCGCTGCCACCACAGCCTGAGGGGCAATAGACTACAGACTGTGGTGAAGTAGGCCGACTTCGTCGCGTGAAGAAGCCTATAACCTTTGGTTGTGTTTTCCGCTCCATTTGCTGAATGGCGATATACGATATATATCTCTATCTTTTCTGTAAAGTAAAAACAAAACAGTCCTAGTCACCTGAGATACTAAGTATGTCATTATTATGACTTAGTAGGTCAATATTTTGACTTAGTAATTTACTAAGTCAAATTAATGACTTTTTTGCTGCTTCAACACAGCTCAATCAACATAGAAAAAGGCAAAGTGAAATAACTTAGTTGTTAACTGTAGGTCAATAATGCTTGTCTTTCTCTCAGACAGACAGGACTTTGCTGTCCGTAACACACACACACGCACACACACCGCAAAATGAGCTAACGTTCCGCTAAAAGCTAATTAGCTTTCACCTCAAGGACTGCGAGGAAGCTGAGCTGCCACTTATGTTTCTAGAAGGTCAACGGGCTCATAGTGATGTTACTAGTAGTTGACTTGGAGGTGTTTATTATAATTTGGGGAGAGTCCGCTGCCTTATGCTTGATACCTATAAAGATACCTGTTAAACACCTTTCTGCTCACCACACCGCAGGAGCACTGACTGATTGGCTGTTACCGCTCTGTGTGTAACTAATCAGATGGTTGTGCTGGGTGCTGCAGAGGCAGAACTAAGCGTAGCAGCTTGTTAAGACGTTAGTTTAGGTGGTGGCTCTTTGTTGTGAAGGCGGCCGCCTTAACAACAAAGCGCTGCGGGAAACCCTGATATATATATATAATATATGTGTACATAATATAATGGGTATATCATTGTTATAATTGAAGTATATTAAAGTTCAACTCTTACCTTGTTTACTTCCGTGACGAGTTTGTAATCAATCAAAAATATCAAGCAGCTAAAATGCGCCAAACATGCGACGCAGAGGATTTAAATGGACGTGCTTTTGAATCTTCTATGGTGGTTGGCTGTTTTGTAATAATATCCACAAAGTTCAGTGAGCAGGTTGTGTTGTGTGTAGGGTTGCAAAATTCCGGGAATATTCAAAGTTGGAAACTTTCCATGGGAATGAATGGGAATAAACATTGAATGCAACATGCTAGATCTTGCAGCATGATTATCAGCTAAAACAACCTGATTTAATGCAAATTCAGTAGAATTTCAGCCCTGCACTGTGCATTCCTCCATCACATGTGCAGTGCATTCTTCCATCACATGCACAGATCATTCCCAGCATGCGACACACTACAGCAGGGCTATTGAGGCCACACTAGTATTTGAGCCCAAGGACTTCACCTTTGATGCTAATTTTCTCTATGTTAAATCCCATTCACTTATGCTAACAACGTTAGCGATCCGAATTGACCTTTTTTGTGATGTGTAAAGTTCAAGTAGCAAATACTAAAGGAAAAGGTGTAGTTTCCTCTGCCTTCTGTTCTGCTAGCCATTCTGTTGTCATACAAGAATGTAGGTTATAGTTGGATTTAGCATGCTGATTGACTGTTCATGTATTCATCTAGCCTATTTCTATTCATTTGTCCATCAGTCAAATCCTTTTAGAGACTACTCCAATTGTTTAGCTGACTATTTATATCTGTGTGGGGCATTGCATTAGTCTTTTACAAGCTTCCCATCTTATTCTACACAATAAGATGGACGCTGTCCAACTTTGAATAATCAAAAAATGGTCAAAATTTCCAAACTTCCGGAGCTTAACTTCCCGTGGTAAATTTCCAGAAAGTTTCCGTAAATTTACCGGAAACTTTCCACCCCTTTGCAACCCTAGTTGTGTGTGTTGACTTTTTGTGCTGCTTGTAATGATTTTTTTCCCTGCTTAATGACTAGGGAAGGTTGTTTGCATTGGGTCATATAAGTGAATACTGTGCACGCAGTTTCTAGTAAGTACACTCAATGGTCACTGGCCTGAGTGACTGACATACAAGACAAATATTTAGGTTTTAATAAATAAACAGCCTGCTCGGCCAGGTTGCCAGGTGGACTCGTACCGTCTCAAATTGAAGACAAATTGGCCCGCAGGCTGCGGTTTGCACAACTCTGCTTTAGTAGATCAGACTCTACTCCGTGTACTTTGTGTATAAAATTGAAATTGAAATGAAGTATTCAGTATTTTAGCCAAACCTACACACACACCTACCACTTCCTACTAAGTTCCAGCGAGCATCCGTCTAGTTCGGGGGTCAGCAACCTGCATGCGTCTCTTTAGCGCCGCCCTAGTGGCTATCTGGAGCTTTTCAAAAATGTATGAAAAATGGAAAAAGATGAGGGGGAAAAAACATATTTTTTGTTTTATTCTGTAGGAGGACAAACATGACACAAACCTCCCTATTTGTTATAAATCACACTGTTTATATTAAACATTAGGGCTGCGATTCTTTGGGTGACTCACGATTCGATTCAATATCGATTCTTGGGGTCATGATTCGATTCAAAATCGATTTTTTTTTCGATTCAAGGCGATTCTCAATTCAAAAACTATATTTTCCCGGTTCAAAGGGATTCTCTATTCATTCAATACATAGGATTTCAGCAGGATCTACCCCAGTCTGCTGACATGCAAGCAGAGTAGTAGATTTTTGTAAAATGCTTTTATAATTGTAAAGGACAATGTTTTATCAACTGATTGCAATAATGCACATTTGTTTTAACTATTAAATGAAGCAAAAATATGACTTATTTTATCTTTGTGAAAATATTGGACACAGTGTGTTGTCAAGCTTATGAGATGCGATGCAAGTGTAAGCCACTGTGACACTATTGTTCTTTTTTTAATTTTTTTTTATAAATGTCTAATGATAATGTCAATGAGGGATTTTTAATCACTGCTATGTTGAAATTGTAACTAATATTGATACTGTTGTTGATAATATTCCTTTTTGTTTCACTACTTTTGCTTTGTTCTGTGTGGTGTTTGTGTCTCCTCTCAATTGCTCTGTTTATTGCACTTCTGAGTGTTGCTGGGTCGGCTTTGCTTTTGGAATTGGATTGCATTGTTTTGGTATTGCTGTGTATTGTTTTGTTGGATTGATTAATTTAAAAAAAATTAAATTAAATTAAAAATAAATAAATAAAATAAAAATTAAATTAAATCGATTTTTTTTTTAAATGACAATCGATTCTGAATCGCACAACGTGAGAATCGCGATTCGAATTCGAATCGATTTTTTCCCATATCCCTACTGTTTATATTAAACATGCTTCACTAATTCGAGTATTTGGCAAGCGCCGTTTTGTCCTACTACTTTTGGTGGTCCTTGAACTCACCTTAGTTTGTTTACATGTATAACTCCCCCCTACTTTCTAGGACGTGTTTTATCCTTTTTATGTCTCACTTTGTCCACTAAACTTTTAACATTGTGCATAAATGCACAAAAGGTGAGTTTTGTTGATGTTATTGACTTGTGTGGAGTGCTAATCAGACATATTTGGTCACTGCAAGCTAATCGATGCTAACATGCTATTTAGGCTAACTATATGTACATATTGCATCATTATGCTTCATTTATAGCTATATTTGAGCTCATTTAGTTTCCTTTAAGTCCTCTTAATTCAATGTATATCTCATGACACACTATCTGTATGTAATATGGCTTTTCATTTTTTGCGGCTCCAGACAGATTTGTTTTTGTATTTTCGGTCCAATATGGCTCTTTCGACATTTTGGGTTGCGACTCTAGTTGTAGTCCGACACTAATCAGCATCTCCACGCCAAACGTGATGTTGTTGTCGACTCCAGCCTGCAGCTCGCCGCCGGAAAATGTCCAAGCCGACGCCCAGAACGAGACCACCATCGTGGTGACGTGGGAGCGGCCCCGCTTCGTCTACGACACCACCATCGACTGGTACACTGTCACCTACGAGAGGCTGCAGGGCCCGGACCAGAGGAAGCAGGAGTACAGAACAGACGGGGACCAGGACGTGGTACGACACACCTTCACCCTAAATTGGCGTAACGTCGTATTAGAGTGTGTTCTCGTTTCAGGGTCTGCGGGTTTAGAAAGTCCTGGGTTCTTAACCCCAACTTTTAAGTTAAAGTTAAAGTACCAATGATTGTCACACATTGTGGTGAAATGTGTCCTCTGCATTTGACCCATCCCCTTGTTCACCCCCTGGGATTAGAGGGGAGCAGTGAGCAGCAGCAGTGGCTGCGCCCGGGAATCATTTTTGGTGATTTAACCCCCAATTCCAACCCTTGATGCTGAGTGTCAAGCAGGGAGGTAATGGCTCCCATTTTTATAGTCTTTGGTATGACTCGGCCAGGGCTCCCAACCTACCGATCGCAGGGCGGACACTCTAACCACTAGGCCACTGAGCAGGTGGCCTAGTGTAGGTAGGTTTTCCACTACAGAGGGGCCCGGGACCCACTCAAACATTAACACTGAATTAGTAACCCTCCTCTTGATTTGAATCATATCCAATAATGGTATCTAACCTACTTACTACCTTGTCAAGTGACATGAGAGCATGTGTTTATCACAAATAATATTTATTTAACACAAAAACCTTAGGCTTAGGTCAGGCTGATCAGAAAGTAAGTACTAATCAAATATACTGGGACTATGCGAGGTGACTCATAAAAATAAATGTAAACAAACTAAATTAATGATAATTGTTTCTTAACTAAACTGTCAATAAGATAAAACTGCAATTAAAACCCCCCCTTTATTTAGAAAAGTATCGAAATTAGGGCCAACCCTAGTCTCTACTAACAAGCATTGAGATAGTGTGAACAGAGGATGTCAGGTTTAAGCACCGAACTATCTATTAAACAGAACAAGAGCAAGGAATCAGGCAGAGACAGAGTTCAATTTTGCTCATGAGGAGAACGCATGGAGCTGCACACTCAGTTACAGTCTCACCCTGTGCTCTGAGGAACAGCCCACGCTCTCCTCTATTTATTCTGTTTAGGACGTTCCCTAGTTATATTGCTGAGGCTGCTTCTAAAGGGAGGGATCACACATTATGCGAGCAGCTCAGCACGCACAATACGTGATTATTCAGAACGGAAATGTGCTGGGGGGCGTTGTTGACCGTGTGTTCCTTCCCAGGGAGCCATCATCCCCGGCCTGCTGTCCAACAGCAGCTACGTGGTTCAGGTCATCGCTGTTTGCACCAACGGCCTGAGAGGAAGATGGAGCGACCAGATCATCGTGGACATGCCGCTAGAGGAGCCAGGTACAAGACACACCGTATTTTCCCGCGTATTTTTAGAAAAATGTTCCATATATTAGTCGCACCGGACTATAAGTCGCAGATATATACATTGTGAAATGAGTTATTTACACAAAAATATTCTGTGAATATTTATTTACATACCTTAATTGTTTCCAAACGGAGTCTGTAACTGTCAGGTTGAAACACTGATGACATCTATTAAACAAGACAAGAAGCAATCAAACAGAGGCAGAATTCAATTTTGACTCAATTGAGGAGAAACGTGTCAACCTGTAACCTCTTACAGTGTCACCCACGCTCTGGCGAAAGATTGTACGCCACCTCTTTTTATTTGGACTTTCCCTGTTTACATAACAACAGCTGTTTCTAAAGAAATGGGGAGTATGTAAACAGTCATTGTTTTCGGTCACATTAACACAAAAGAAAAAGATGCCTCAAGCTTGGGCTGGTCCTGGATTCAGCTTGGGCAAGTCTTGGATCACAATAGATAACCCCCTCCCGTCTCCTCACATCGTACACAATGGAATTTTCCAAGCCTTTGCTTGGTGCAACAAAGACAGCCTCTTGTCTGTTCATTGGGAACTCAGAGAACCGAAAGTTTTTTGATAATTTACATACAATTTTTCTGACAGTAACACGGCAGTAAAACGGCTGATCCAACAAAACAGAAGTCATGGTCATGCAAGCTAGCTCTCCAATCAGCTAAACAGACTCATAAACTCCACAGTGACATTTTGGTGAATTTACTAAGGAATTTGTGAAAGTGAAACAATACAAAAAGAATATAAGTTAGCATATTAGCTCATGCTAAAGATGCTAGCATCATTACATTATTGTAGCAGGTACAAATATGCATGAAAACACTCCTTCAGACGTCACACATGGGACGCTTTAGTGAGTAAGAATTGTTTTAGTTATATTGTAAAACTTACAAATGTTGCTTGGAGTGATGACTGAAGAATCCACACGAGTAAAAACGCTATGGACGACTAGAAGACAGAATGGCACTTCTACTTCCGGTTCAAAGCTTTAAACAGCAGGAAACCCAACCGACGGCACCTGCAGTGAGCGAACTGGTGCAAAAGATGGCGCCATAGCGCAAATCGTGACACACCATTTACGTGTGTTTGCATGTGTTTGATGACAACTATTTACTTTATGATTGTCTGCAAAGAAAAACAAAAACAAGACAAAACGTTTTTTCGTGTCTTTCTGGCCATCTCCGGGTCTATGTTGGATGTCAAAGTTGACCAACTTGTGGGTTTATGTCCACAACCTTCTACTATCCAGGTGAGAGGCATAGATTTATAATCTAGAATTGACTTTCACCAACTCAGAGGCGATGTAGCGGCTCAACATGTCAATATAGCAGCATAGTGTGATCAATGCGCCGCTAAAAATAGTTTGTCTGCGTTAGTGCATATATATAGTGCTTACACACATGCTTATGTGTGCTATGGCTATGGGGTTTTTTCTCCTTGGCCTAAGTCTGGACCCCCTCTCCAGGGGCCCAGGCTAAGACTGAATTTTTGTTTTCTTCCCCCCCAGCGTTTACCTGTATCTCACCTTTTTTGTAAGGGGCACTGGAAGTTGGCAAATCCGTCAGCGATCCTGTTCTGTCTCCCTGTAATGTTTGATCCTCTTCTGTCTCCCTGTAATTTTTGATCCTGTTCTGTCTCCCTGTAATGTTTGATCCTCTTCTGTCACCCTGTAATGTTTGATCCTGTTCTGTCTCCCTGTATTTTTTTTATCCTGTTCTGTCTCCCTGTAATGTTTGGTTCTGTTCTGTCTCCCTGTATTTTTTTTATCCTGTTCTGTCTCCCTGTAATGTTTGATCCTGTTCTGTCTCCCTGTAACGTTTGATCCTGTTCTGTATTCCCTGTAATGTTTGGTTCTGTTCTGTCTCCCTGTAATGTTTGATCCTGTTCTGTCTCCCTGTAATGTTTGATCCTGTTTTGTCTCCCTGTAATGTTTGATCCTGTTCTGTCTCTCTGTAATGTTTGATCCTGTTCTGTCTCCCTGTAATGTTTGATCCTGTTTTGTCTCCCTGTAATGTTTGATCCTGTTCTGTCTCCCTGTAATGTTTGATCCTCTTCTGTCACCCTGTAATGTTTGATCCTGTTCTGTCTCCCTGTATTTTTTTATCCTGTTCTGTCTCCCTGTAATGTTTGATCCTGTTCTGTCTCCCTGTAACGTTTGATCCTGTTCTGTATTCCCTGTAATGTTTGGTTCTGTTCTGTCTCCCTGTAATGTTTGATCCTGTTCTGTCTCCCTGTAATGTTTGATCCTGTTTTGTCTCCCTGTAATGTTTGATCCTGTTCTGTCTCCCTGTGAGACAATACAAAAAGAATGCCATTGTAAGTTAATACTAACACAGACACTCGTAAACGTGTTAGCATGTTAGCTCATGCTAACGTCACTAGCTTCATAACATTATGATAGCAGGTACAAATATGCATGAAATCACTCCTACAGACATCACACATGGGACACTTTAGGAAGTATTCATTGTTTTAGTTACATTGTAAAACTTACAAACGTTGCTTGGAGTGATGAATGAAGAATCCACACGAGTAGAAACGCTATGGACGGCACTACTACTTCCGGTTGAAAGCACTAAATGGAAGGATTCGTCCAAAAGATGGCGCCATAGCACAAACAATCAAACAACATTTAAGGGTCTGTTTGCAACTTGCTCACAGTTACATGTTTCAAAGCCAAAATGTAACAACAACACAAGCTTATGTTAGCATTAGTGGTTTAACAGAGCATTATTTGTCTTCAAACTGTATTTCCATAATTTTCTAAATAAAGGGGACCACAAAAAAATGTCATTATTGTCTTTATTGTAACAACAAATGTTAGTGTACATGAAACATATGTTTATTATTGTCATTTAGTCCTTAAATAAAGTAGTGAACATACTAG
>NC_084552.2:8120000-8255000 GCF_033978685.3 Nerophis lumbriciformis | reverse complement strand
CCACTCTCACATCATCATCAGACAGGGTGACATTTGTCTTCAGGGTGTTGTGGGTCAATGCAGAGTATATAGCTGCCTGCTGCTCCAACATATCATAAGTGGAGTTCCATCTCGTTGGGGCATCATGTATGAGCAGGCAGCTTTAGCATTTCTTGCTTTGTCTTAAGCACATGAGCAGCTGTTGTGCTTGGGTGGAAGTAAGAAACCTTCCTGATCCTCCCAAAGAGGCGCTCCATCCTATTGACTGAGATTCCCTTCTGTGATGCCAAATTCACTACATGTGCAAAGCACCTATCTGTGGTCCCAGTCCTGCCTCATTCTCTGTAATTATTTGATTTTTGGCATTATCACGTGTGACTGGGATATCTTTATCTTCCATTCCTCCACTGCTTGTGTCAGCACCTGCGCAAGGTGACTCTCGTAGAGGGGGCGTGTCTTCTCATCTCCCAGTCTGCTGTGATGAAGTGAGCGCTTATAGTTCCGCTGGACGTCCAGCCGTCTGTCATGAGCGCAACAGATGATGCTCGGGATAGTTCATCCACAACTTTTTTCTTCTCCTGCTCATAAAGATCTGGCACAATCTTATTGCTGAAGTGGGTGCGCGACGGGATGTCGTAACGTGGTTCAAGCACGTTCAGCATGTGTTTAAAACCCTCGTTTTGCACAACCGAGTCTGCACTTATAAACACACCGATTCAATGGCGCTGGGCGTTCAAGCTCCTCCGTTATTGCGCTCGCCATGACCACGCTGTGTGTGGACTGAACGTGCCAACAACTTTTTTTTTTTGTTTCATATATCAAACCGCGGATCAAACCTCCCCTCCCCGCCCCCCCACCCCCCACACACACATAGACCGCGCCTCTTTTCTTCTCTCCGGCTTGTGACAGAGGAAGATTCAGAAGAACGCGACACCGCAGCGCTTCTGTTTCTAGCCGATACTACATCAAAAGTAACGTAAAATAACGCAGTAACGCATCATGTAGTAACGGTAACTAAATTACTGAATAAAAAAAATAACGCGTTAGATTACTAGTTACCGCCGAAACTAACGGCGTTACAGTAACGCGTTACTTTGGAACGCGTTAGTCCCAACACTGTATATATATACATTTATATCTGTGTGTATTTATATGTATATATGTATATTTATATATGGATGTATGTATGTATTTATATGTGTTTGTATACATATTTATGTATATGTATGAATACATATATACAGTATATGTTAATGTATATATAATGCATATGTATATAATGGGTGTGTGTGTGTGTGTGTGTATATATTTACATATAAATATACATTTATATATGTGTATATATACATATATACATATCTACATGTGTATATTTATGTAAATGTATATATAATGTATAAATGCATGTATGTATATATGTATGTGTCTACATATATTTATATACATATGTGTATATATGTATGTATACATATATAAATGTGTATATATATATATGTATATATATATATAAATGCATATATATAACATATACGTATAAATGTTATAAATGTGTGTACATACTGTATGTGTGTATGTATGTGTATAAAATATACTTTATGTATAAACATACACATGTGTGTGTGTAAATATGTGTATGTTTATACATATACATGTGTTTATATACACACATATATATACACGCGCACACACACACATATATAATTTTATATGTGCATATATTTATATACAGAGGTGGGTAGTAACGCGCTACATTTACTCCGTTACATCTACTTGAGTAACTTTTGGGATAAATTGTACTTCTTAGAGTAGTTTTGATGCAACTTACTTTTACTTTTACTTGAGTATATTTATAGAGAAGGAACGCTACTTTTACTCCGCTACTTTTACTCCGCTACTTTTATCTACATTCAGCTCGCTACTCGCTACTAATTTTTATCGATCTGTTAATGCACGCTTTGTTTGTTTTGGTCTGTCAGACAGACCTTCAAAGTGCCTGCCTTACTGGTGACGTTTCACTACGTTCCACCAATCAAATGCAGTCACTAGTGACGTTTGACTCCGTTCCACCAATCAGATGCAGTCACTGGTGACGTTGGACCAATCAAACAGAGCCAGGCGGTCACATGACCTGACTTAAACAAGTTGAAAAACTTATTGGGGTGTTACCATTTAGTGGTCAATTGTAGGGAATATGTACTGTACTGTGCAATCTACTAATACAAGTTTCAATCAATCAATCAAAAGTGTGAAGGAAAAAAGACACTTTTTTATTTCAAACGGACATCCCGTCACAAGCCTAAAGACTGACTGCACAGTTCCTGTCTTCACAATAAAAGTGCCGCTCCATCGCGCCTGCGCTTTCAAAATAAGAGTCTCCGAAAGCCAGCGCAAACAAGCTAGCAAGCTACGGAATTTGCCGCCAATGTATTTCTTGTAAAGTGTGTGAAAACGAATATGGAAGCTGGACAAATAAGATACCAAAAACCAACCACTTTCATGTGGTATTAGACAGAAAGGAGGAACTTTTTTTCTCCTGCATTTGAAAACGTGGACGTTAAGCACTGCTGTCTGATTACAATCAATGCAAGTCATCAGAATCAGGTAATACACCAACTTATATTCTTGTCAACATGAAAGAAAGGAATCTATATGTGTTAAACATGCATGTATATTCATTAAAACACCTTTAACATGTAAACAAAAACGGCTAAATAAATATAAATGATATACTGTATATATCAATGTATGTGTATATATATATATATATATATATATATATATATATATATATATATATATATATATATATATATATATATATATATATATATGATATGTGTGTGTATGTTACTCATCAGTTACTCAGTACTTGAGTAGTTTTTTCACAACATACTTTTTACTTTTACTCAAGTAAATATTTGGGTGACTACTCATTACTTTTACTTGAGTAATAAATCTCTAAAGTAACAGTACTCTTACTTGAGTACAATTTCTGGCTACTCTACCCACCTCTGTTTATATATATACATATCTAAATTTGTGTATATGTATATATGTATGTATGTACTGTATGTATTTATGTATATATATATATATATATGTATATGTCTATATGTATGTATATATATATATATGTCTATATGTATGTATATACTGTATGGAAGTGTGTATATGTGTATATAAATATACCTTATGTATAGATATATTTGTGTATATATGTGCATACAAATGTGTATGTTTATACATATATATATATATATATATATATATATATATATATATATATATATATATATATATATATATATATATATATATATATATTAGGGCTGTCAAAATAATTGACTGAACTTATGTGAGTAATCCCAAAAAAAGTATTGCATTATTCATGTGCACACGGATAATAATCATGCAGTTTATTTGAAGCTCTTTGACCTTTACTTCAGTGAGGAGACTCTTGACTGGTGGTCTCGCTGGCTAATTTCCCTCCAAATTCCTTCCTGAACGAACTTTAGATAAAACTGCTAGCAAGTTTTGTGTAAATAAATAACTTGCATTGCAGCAAATATTGTTATCTTTTCTCATGCTAATTTGAATCATGCAAGCCAATAATCACCCGTGATTCATCATGAATCATCCAAATTCCAAAATCTGATGAATCATTTGACAGCCCAGATAATAATATTATGATTAAAATAACTCACTTTATGCAGATTTGAACTCTTTAAAAGCATGACATCTTTTGGTGAAAAGGCCTTCAAAGGGTTCAAACAAAACCTTTCATGTTTGCTATTTTTGTTCTGGGCTCAAGTTGATTGAGACGTTTGTGGGGAAAGTCCTGTTGCACTTTGGGTTATTGTTGAATATCTACATAGGGATCACTCCAGCAGCACTGAGAGCAGCCAAACCACCTCCCGGTCAGGGGTTCTTAACTTTTTTGACCTTGGGGCTCAACTTTGACACCACAGAGGGAGGGCCCTTACCACAGCTGCAAAACACATAGAGTATGTTTAGTCAGCCCTCTTGTGGCCCAACAATGGTTAAGAACACTGCTCTCGGTAATGTTGCATTTTTCAATGCCAACAAAAACGCTCCGACGTAAGTAAAGTTAGGATGCACAAGATATAATAAAACAAGATAGGACAACTGGACAGCAGTTATCATATTGAAATGTTGCAATAAAACAAATATTGACTATACACACACACAAACATAGGTACTGGTATTGATTGCCGGGTACCGTATCAGTTGAAAGGTAATGTAAAAGTGGCCATCCACAATCGTACACCTGCAAAAAGATGTTATCATTGCAATTTAAAATTCAAGATAAAAAAAAAACTCTCAGGAAACATTATGAAATGAAAGTAACAAAACAGAGACGATGGCCAAAATACAGCAAAAATGGACTTTCGCTTTTGTTCCCTGAGGGTTAATAAAGTAAAAGCAATCCAAAGTTGAGCTGAAACTATCTGAGCCAAACAATAATAATTAGGGCCCGCAATGGCCCATTGCAAAAGGACTCCCACAGGGAGTCCTTATGCAATGGGACATAAGGACCTATTGAATTTCTAAGGTTTTATTATTATTATTATTATTATACCGGCCGCCTCTTCGAGCACTAATTTGACCCACTTAACATGCTTCAAAACTCACCAAATTTGACCCACACATCAGGACCTGCGAAAATTGTCTTTTAATAAAAAAAAAAAAACTGCAAAAATCAAAATTGCGCTCTAGCGCCCCCTAGGAAAAAAAAAAACTAGACTGCCTGTAACTCCCACTAGGAAGGTCGGAAAGACATGAAACAAAATCCTCTATGTAGGTCTGACTCAGACCTAACTTTCATAATGGTACATTTTCGGGCTAGAATCAACAGGAAGTTGGCAATTCCCCCTTCAAGACAAAAAAGTACTAAAAACAGTCACTTTTGCCTCTTTGAGCTGTAATTTGACCCCCTTAACATGCTTCACAACTCACCAAACTGAACACACACATCAGGACTGGCTAAAACTGTGCTCTAATGAAAAAACCTAACCCCAAATTTAAAAATTGTGCTCTACAGCAATTTTTTTATTAAACGCACAAAAAACTGCTCCTCGGAAGAAAAAAATTACAAAACTGCCTGTAACTCCCACTGGGAAGGTCGGAGAGACATGAAACAAAAACCTCTCCGTAGGTCTCACTTAGACCTACATTTCATAAATTGACAACCCCCAGCAAAAATCAACAACAAGTTTGCTATTCCCCCTTCAAAACAATTATTTTGTAAAAACCGGTCACCTTCCTTCAAAAACTATCTCCTCTGAGCGCGTTTGTCGTTTTGGCTTCAAACTAACACAGGAGAGAGATTAAACCCTTGTGCATACATTAACAGAACAGTTTTTTTATAACTGCTCCGGTTTTGATTTTATGAGCCTTCAAAGAACCGCTGCGCTGATGCTGCTGCACTGCTGTTTTTGTAAGATGGCTGCTTAAAAGCAGGAAGCACCAACGTGCCCACACAATGCAGACAACGTAGGTACACTAGACAAAAGTCTTGGGACACTTCAGACTAAAAGTACACAAAAGTATTGGGACACTTAGGACTAGCACCTGCCTAATACGCGGGCCCGAACAACGCTGCTTGCAGCTTTAATTAATAATGTAACTCATGTAATATGTGTACTTTAAAAAAAAAAAAACCTCACGTAATAATACCTTGTATTATTGAATAATTGATCTATGTAATAATGACTTCATTTTATTTATGCCCAATTAAAAAAAACAGGTTAAAAAAAAGGCCACTTTGGACACCCTTGTATTAGAGATGACATAATGTAACTTGTATTAGAGATGACATAATGTAACTTGTATTAGAGATGACATAATGCAACTTGTATTAGAGATGACATAATGTAACTTTTTAACAACACACTTCATCACTGTCTTAACATTTAGTACGTGCAAACACTTCTGACCAAACATCTGCATGGCACCTCTTGTTTCCCCAGCATGTACCTACACACACACACACACAGGAAATCCATGGAACACACACTTTCCTCTTTTAACTGCCAGTTTGGAACACTTTCAATCCCAGGGGAATGCATCTCTGACAGAAAAGACCAGTTCATTAACGGCCATATTCCGTGTGTGTGTGTGTGTGTGTGTGTGTGTGTGTGTGGGGGTGTGTGTGTGTGTGTGTGTGTGTGGGTGTGTGTGTGTGTGTGTGTGTGTGTGTGTGTGTGTTCTTGTATTTCTAGCCTTCTTGAGACATGAAGAAGGAAAAGTATCTTCCATATGAGGAGGTGTGAACAAGTGATGACATACATCAATAACATTGCATCTAATAGACAATGTCTCATTTGCACCCCTGCTGGTGACATCTATCAAAATGAGGGTGGTCCCAAAAAGGAGGGATTTTTCACATTGACTGTGTGTCGCTTTTAAAAGTGCTCCCCCTCTGGTCAACATATGAAATAACAAGTGTGTGTAAGAAATTGAAATTCACAGCCTTTGGCCAAAATAAAAAAAATGTATATAGAGACAAACTGTAATAACTAGAAATAAGTAATGAAGATTAAAAAACAATTGCAAACAAAAAAACAAAAATTAACTAAAAGCAATCTTTTTCTCACAATGTGTCGACTTCTTCCTTATAAAATCGGGAACAATTTCTCATATTCTTTCTGTTTCTGTAATACTGCAATATCTTCTCGTAAAATTATTACTTTTTTTTATGTAAAATTATTACTTTTTAATGCAAAATATATACAATTCTGACTTTTATCACAAATTGGCAAAAATTACCAATTTTGTTGTTGTTCTTGTTTTGAGTAAAATTTAGACTTTTGTCATAATTTTGCCAAGTTAAAAATTCCGATTATTATTATAATATTGGCAACATTTTTCAAGTTTTCTTATAAAATTGTTGAGTAAAATTACGACTCTTTTCATAAAATTGCCAAAATGTTAAGCTTTTCTTGTAAAATGGCGACTGTTATTGAGTAATATTCCAAATTTGATCATAATGTTGCACAAATATTCAGTTTTTCTCGTCAAATTTTGACTTGTGTTGAGTTAAACTACGACTTTTATTATAATACTGCCAAAATTCAAAGTTTTTCTTGTGAATTTGTGACCTTTGTCTTGTGACATTCCAACTAATTTTTCACAGCAAGCTTTTTTTATGTTTGCATAGTTTGTATATATTATTAATGTTGTAAATACACTTCTTTATATATCTAGAAAGGCTGGTCCTAAAGAGGGAGGCAATTTTCTCAGGTCTCAAGAAGGGAACAAGTACAAGAGTGTGTGTGTGTGTGTGTGTGTGTGTGTGTGTGTGTGTGTGTGTGTGTGTGTGTGTGTGTGTGTGTGTGTGTGTGTGTGTGTGTGTGTGTGTGTGTGTGCGTGTGTGTGTGAACTTTTTTTCCTATCCTGGCCACAAGCATTGCAATCAATGGAGGAGCACGTCCTTATTATTTATATGTTTTGAATTAGACCCCACCAGTGGGATATTTCAGACTTAGGGTGTGTGTGTGTACAGTGGGTGTGCGTGTACAGTGGGTGTGGGTCAGTGTTTTGCCTCATCCCTGAAGAATTCACGAGCGACCCGCTAAGTTGGCAAGAGAATTGTCTGCTCACAGATGCTACCCGCTGGTTGTTTGTGCACACCGCAGCTAGTGCCGGGTAGTCGGCCCCAATGCAGGGTTCTCACAGGAATGAGGCAGAAATGCAAGTGTGTATGTGGACCCTGTGTTCCTGTTCCTGCACTGACTCCCTATCTGCCTGTGTGTCAACACCCCTCCCCTCCCCCCGACTCTCCTTTCACCAACTCCACCGCCATCGTGGTGTTTCTGCATCCTCACCTCCACCTCCATTAGATTGTCAAAGAATCCTACCAGGTAAGAGCACACACCGCACACCACCTGGTCCACCTCTTTTGTTGGCTAGCGACCAGGTGACACACCTATTCTGCCTATATGGATTTGTACAAAGATACAGAGTAGAAATAAAACGTGCAGAGATATTGTTTATACCACCGTCATACCAACTATTTTTGATATATATTTTTATATGATGCAACAATTTTTGCTACATCCGGGGTGTCCAAACTTTTTCTCACAGTGAAATAATTAAAGCATACAGGTGCCAATTTGATATTTTTCTTTTTCAAAACTAGTATAATGTATAGATTTGTTTTAACCTTTAAGGCTCCCCTCAAGTTTGGTCCTGAAGTCATAAATGTGTAAAAATTAAAAAATTTAAAAAAAAGTAATATATTATTATAAAAAATAAATTATTCAACTAGATCAAGTTCAGGTCTATCTGTTGGTACAAAGTTTATATATATATATATATATATATATATATATATATATATATATATATATATATATATATATATATATATATATATACAATCCACTTTATTTGTATAGCACATTTAAACAACATAAATGTTTCCAAAGTGCTGCACAACAATATTGAAAACAATATTCAAATATTATCCTTAGCTCCACCAATGACTGAATAAAAACCAAAAACAAATAAATATAAAACCTATACAAAAACAATATATAAATACATATGATTAAAAACGATTTTAAAGGGTAAATCCAATTCAAACAATAAATAGAAATCAAAATTTCAAAAACACAGATATATATACAGTATATATATATCATTATACAGTATATATGTGTGTGTGTGCCCTTTTTGTCAAAAAGCAAACCCCGCAAAATATTTCACATTAAAATATTTTAAGTAATAGGAGCCTTAAATATGTTAATAATTCATAACAACATTGATTTTGATTCATTATTATGTTTTCGCAATGGCAGTTTTTTTGTTTGTTTGTTTTAAGGCCTTTTTTTTATCAAAGGAAACGTTTTTTTATGGCAAACACACAGAAAATGCAATATTTCCCCCAAAAACTATTTCAAAGTAGAATATTTAATGTCAAGTAATTGGAGCCTTGAAAAGGTCAATGATTCATGGAAAAAAAAACATTGATTTTAATTAATTATTATGTCTTAAATAATGACAAGTTTTAAAGAAAAAAAAAGCACCCTGCGTGGCAGCTTTGCGTTATTAGATTCCACAATGCAACTTTTTCTCGCTAATTTTCTTCTTCTTCATGAAGCTGATTGTGTTATGTTGCGCCCTACAAAGTGTTTATACTGTGAGCAGTGTGCCTGTCACACCCAAGCCGTGTGATTGTAACATCCATCTGAGTTGTAGTTTCCATTAACTAATTTGGAGGCGTTGATATCGCCATGTGAAATCGCTAATGCTATTAGTAGCCTGTCTATGGCAAACCCAATGTAAATTAGCATCGAGCTAAAGCATTACTTAATGTTTAAACGTTTTCTAGCAAGCATACTTGCTTAGTGGGTGTTGAAAATGGCAAGAAGTGCTGAATTCAGTACCTTACTGTGCATACCTCTACTTACTTCCCCTGCACACGTGTTCTTATACAACCGGCACAAAACTGGGAGTAAGTGTGTATATACCCCCATAAGATCTACTCTGGTGGTCCACAAGTGTGCACGTGTGTTCCAGGAGGTGCAGGCGTGCACGGTGGACATGAACATCAGCGCTGACAGCTCCAGTCAAGCAGAGAACAAAGCCAAGAACCGATACATCAACATCCTGGCCTGTGAGTCCACTTCTGCACTCTCCATCGCTACTTTGTGCTGCCACCAGAGGTGGGTAGAGTAGCCAGAAATTGTACTCAAGTAAGAGTACTGTTACTTTAGAGATTTATTACTCAAGTAAAAGTAAGGAGTAATCACCCAAATATTTACTTGAGTAAAAGTAAAAAGTATGTTGTGAAAAAACTACTCAAGTACTGAGTAACTGATGAGTAACCTGTTCGTTTAATGATGACGGCAACAAATAATGCACAAAAACATAAAAATAGCAATGAGCAATTCAGAGCCAGGAATATCTCTTAAGCAACTAAAACAATAATATATATTAAATAATAATACATTAAAATAAAAACAATTAAGGCAAATTGAGCCACAATATCTTAACAGCACCATAGGCTCAGTAGGCAGAGATTACAAAGGAAAATAACAAGTTAGCCTTTACGCAACTGGGAACTTCTGATTGGTGTTTGTATGCATGCGTGTGTGTGCGTGCGACTGTGCGTGTGTGTATGTCTCTGTCTGTCTATGAGGCTGCAGTGCGTTAATAAATGTCCCCACACGATGTACATTTGACAGTGATTCATAGCAGGGAAGCTAACATCAGCCTACAGTGACAGCCAAAATATCTACTAACGTTACTTACCACCATGTGCTTCCTCAAATTTGACGTTGAGTTCATGTAAGCTTAAACTTGTTGTCGTTTGCCGCTGAAACTTTATGTGCAGTTAATCATATGACCGCCTGGCTTTGTTTGATTGGTGAAACGGAGTCAAACGTCACCAGTGAGTGTATTTGATTGGTGAAACGCAGGCATGCGATAGATCCTACTTTGAAGGTCTGTCTGACAAACCAAAACAGACAAAGCGTGCATTAACAGATCGATAAAAATTAGTAGCGAGTTGCGAGCTGAATGTAGATAAATGGAGCGGAGTAAAAGTAGTGTTTCTTCTCTATAAATATACTCAAGTAAAAGTAAAAGTATGTTGCATTAAAACTACTCTTAGAAGTACAATTTATCCCAAAAGTTACTCAAGTAGATGTAAGGGAGTAAATGTAGCGCGTTACTACCCACCTCTGGCTGCCACAAACCTCACGATCCTCTCTCCCTCCCAGACGACCACAGTCGCGTGAAGCTCTCCAACAGTTTGGACCGAGATGGGACCTGCGGGGACTACATCAACGCCAACTTTGTAGACGTGAGCCACCGATCTACTGCCATCCAAATATCAGCAAAGGATAACATAGCGTGTGCTACGTGGAGCCCAAACACTAAGATTTGGTATCGGGAAAAGGGTAGAAAAAGTGACATTGGCACCAAAACATGTTTTGGCAACAAATACAAACTTTGAAAAAAAAAATGTTGGAACCATGACATGTTTTCGATGCCAATATTTATATTTTTGTCCACTTTTATCAATGTTGTGCGTTTCATAGGTTTTTATGATCAACTTTTTTTTTTCCACATTCGCATCTCTTTTTTACGCTTTCAAACTAATGGCAGCTGTGGAGGTTCATTTGTGTCATTATTACATTTTTTTGACACTGAATTGAGGTACCTGAATCTTTAGCGTTTGAATTTTGTGAACTAAATTTTATTAAATCAAATTAAGCTGACAATTTCATTGAAAATAATGCAGTGTTTTGAAATTCAGTGTAAAAAAATTCACTGTAAAAATTAAGTGTAAAAAAAAAATCAGTGTAAAAAAATTCAGTTTGAAAATTCAGTCTATAAATATTCAGTGTAAAGAATTCCGTGTAAAAAAAATTCACTGTAAAAAATAAGGGTAAAAAAAAGTCAGTGTCAAAAGATTCACTGTGTAAATATTCAGTGTAAAAAAATTGAGTGTAAAGAAATTCACTGTACAAATTCAGTGTGAAAAAATCAGTGTAAAAAATGAACTGTGTAAACATTCAGCGTAAAAAAAATTTGTGTACAAAAATTCACTGTGTAAAAAATTCAGTGTTTTAAAATTCTGTGTATGAATATTCAGTGTAAATAATTCCGTGTAAAAAAAATTCACTGTAAAAATTAAGTGTAAAAAAAAATCTGCGTCAAAAAATTCACTGTGTAAACATTCAGTGTGAATAAAATTGAGTGTAAAGACATTAACTGTAAAAATTCAGTGAAAAAAATTAGTGTAAAAAATTCAGTGTATAAAAAATTCAGTGTGTAAAAAAAATTCAGTCTATAAATATTCAGTGTAAAAAAATCAGTGTAAAAACAATTCAGTGTATAAAAAATTCAGTGTGTAAAAAATTATGTAAAATAAATCTGTCAAAAAATTCACTGTGTAAACATTCAGTGTAAAAAAAAATTGAGTGTAAAGAAATTCACTGTAAAAAGATCAGTGTACAAAATTAACTCTGTAAACATTTAATATAAAAAAAATAGTGAACAAAAACTCACTGTGTAAAAAATTTAGTCTATAAAAAATTCAGTGTTTAAAAATGATGTGTTTTAAAATTATGTATATAAATATTCAGTGTAAAGAATTCCGTGTAAAAAAATGTACTGTAAAAAATAAGTGCAAAAAAAAATCTGTGTAAAGAAATTCACTGTAAAAATTCAGTGTATAAAAATCAGTGTACAAAATTAACTGTGTAAACATTCAATATAAAAAAAATAGTGTACAAAAATTTACAGTGTAAAAAATGTAGTCTATAAAAAAATTCAGTGTTTTAAAATTCTGTGTATAAATATTCAGTGTAAAGAATTCAGTGTAAAAAAAATTCAGTGTAAAAATTAAGTGTAAAAAAAATCAGTGTCATTTAATTCACTGTGTAAATATCCAGTGTAAAAAAATTTAGTGTAAAGAAATTCACTGTAAAAAATCAGTGTCAAAAAATTAACTGTGTAAACATTCAGCGTAAAAAAATTTGTGTACAAAAATTCACTGTGTAAAAAATTTAGTGTATAAAAAGTTCAGTGTGTAAAAATTCTGTTTTAAAATTCTGTGTATAAATATTCAGTGTAAAGAATTCAGTGTAAAAACAATTCACTGTAGAAATTCAATGTAAAAGCAATCACTGTGTAAACATTCAGTGTAAAAAAAATCTGTGTGTAAGAAAATTCAATGTGTAAAAATTCAATGTATAAAAATGTTAATCATTAGAATCTATAGTTTGTATGGTTTGAAAACATCCAGCTGGCCACATTGTAACGTTAATTAAGTTGTTTTATGTCCAGGTAGCCCAGTTAACTGCTTTTTTTTTAATGCAAGACCTGTGTCATGTGACTTCAAACTTGACACCTCATTGGCTGCTTCTGAGACAGGATCCATTGCTTCAGTCTTACTTTACCGGAAGTGAGTCTTGCTTTTTGAAGCAGCACATTTTTCCACTCTGAATTTTTATAGACTAAATATTTTTTACAATGATTTTTTTGTGAAATTCAGTTTTACAAAATTCAAATGCAAACAATTCAGTTACATAAATTCAGTGTGAAATAAACCTCCATGTGCCTGTGGGCGGGGCTTATAACAAGTTTACCTGGAAGCAGTTTTACTAGACTTGGGTCTGCAGACAAAACACGGTAGAAGAAGAAAGGAGGACCGGGGGGGTTTGGGGGGCGTGTAAAATAAGTTTAAAGAAGCTTCAAAAGATGAAATTATGGAACAAAAGTTGTGTTTTACATTTATGTTGAGTCGGCCCGAGTGTGTTACCGTCAACGCATTTATATCCTGCTCCGAAAGAAATCTTTTCTTTTTAAACATATTCTAGTGAACAACTTTTTGACTACTTATCTAATACGTGAAGCACTCTGGTCAACTTTTTTTGATATTTGATATATGCAGTAGACTTCAGCACTAAGAGGATGTTAAGATATTTGTCAAATGTTTCATTTATTACCATGCATTAATTATTCTTAATGTCAGGTTCAAACACGGATGACATCTATTAAACAAGACAAGAGGCAAAGAATTAAACAGAGACAGAATTCAATTTGGACTCAATTGAGGAGACACGTCTGGACACACTGTACCCTTGTACAGTATCTCAGCACGCTCTGCCACAAGATTGCACTCCTCCTTCTTTATTTGACTTTCTCCTCCCACCTGACCACCGCTTCCACTTCCATAGGGAAGTGGGTCGTAAACAGCGTTGCCTTTGGTTACAGAATAGTTCAAAAGTAGAGGTCGTAAAATAGTTCAAAAAGAGTTCCGTAAAATACTTCAAAAAGAGTTCGTCTGGAAATTGGGCAGATCCTGCCATCTGTCCGCTTTGAAGTCCTTGGGTTAGAACAATATCTTTCTGTTGATTACCATACATGAGAGAAAACACAAAACCCTTCATGTGGCTTTCCCCCTTACACAGTAGAGTTTTACGAGCCTTCTTGGTACGTTTCAAAGACAGCTTTTGTCTTCTTTCTAGGAACTCATTTCAACACAAAGTTTTTTGTGATAACTTACAAACAATTATTCTAACACTTAACCATAGTTCTCTTTACAAAGCAAGTCCAATAACTTCAACTTGCTGTAAAAAACAAAAACAAACAAAAAACGCAACCGTAGAAAATAGAAGTGAATGTTGAGAAGAAAAAAAAGTTGATCATAAAAACTGTACAAAAATATGAATATTGGCATCGAAAACATGTCATTGTTCAAACAAATATGGTATTTATTCAAAGTTTGTATTCATTTGTTGCCAAAACTTGTTTCAGTGCCAATACAACTTTTTCTACAAGGTCTTTTTTTTTCAATACTAAATCTTACTGGCAGTGTTACGGGCCTTTGAGTTGAACACCTGTCAGCTACGTCCTTCATCAGCTCAACCATGGAATTGCTGGACTATAGAGTGCACCGGTATATGAGCCACACCCACTCAATTTGAGAAGAAAACAAATATTTTCCATATATTAGTCTCACCGCAGATATATAGGTTGTGAAATGAGTTATTTACACATAAATATTATGTAAATGTTTATTTAAATACCTTAATTGTTTCCAAATGAAGCAATGTGGTATCTGTTAGTCTACAAAATAACATGTTTGTTTTTTTTTCCCATTTGGTGGAAGATTACCGTACTGAAAGCTCTTAGCGTGCGGGGCCATTTTGATGCTTTTTTACTCTGGGGAAAAATGATAAAAACATAAATGATATTTTTTCGGACTATAGAGGGCCACACCCCACTACATTTTAGAAGAAAAACATATTTTCCATATATTAGTCGCATCGGACTATAGGTTGCAGATATATACGTTGTGAAATGAGTTATTTACACAGAAATATTCTGTAAATGTTTATTTACATACCTTAATTGTTTCCAAACGGTGTCTGTAACACGGCAGTAAAACGGCTGATGAAACAAAACAGAAATCATGGTCATGGACCCACTAGCTGCGCAAGCTAGCTCTCCACTCAGCTAAACAGACTCAATAACTCCACGGT
The DNA here is from genome assembly GCF_033978685.3 of Nerophis lumbriciformis. Lineage (NCBI taxonomy): Eukaryota > Metazoa > Chordata > Actinopteri > Syngnathiformes > Syngnathidae > Nerophis > Nerophis lumbriciformis. The sequence continues at coordinate 8,239,998 of NC_084552.2, read as the reverse complement.
GACGTTTTGGTGAATTTACTGAGGAATTTGTGAAAGTGAAACAATACAAAAAGAATGACATTGTAAGTTAATAATACTAACACAGACACTCGTAACGTGTTGGCTTATTAGTGAATAACGCTAGCGTGATTTTATTACGATATCACGTACAAATATGCATGAAAACACTCCTACAGACATCACACACGGGAAAGTTTAGGAAGTATGAATTGTTTTAGTTATATTGTAAAACTTACAAACGTTGCTTGGAGGGATGAACGAAGAATCTAGACGAGTAGAAACGCTATGGACGATTGGAAGACGCAATGTGCTTCCAGTCGAACACTCTCTAAACAGAATTGCAATGCAGCACCTGCAGTATTCGTACTCGTCCAAAAGATGGCGCCATAACACAAACAGTAACACACCCTTTCAGTGCCTTTGCTCAGTTATTGTTATGGCCGTCGGCGAAGAAAAGTTCCATAAATTAGCCGCACTGTTTTATGAGCCGCAGGGTACAAAGCGTAGGATAAAAGTGTAGTTTGTAATTTACACCATCTGTTTATAATAATAATAATAATATATTTTATTTGTAAAAAGCACTTTACATTGAGTAAACAACCTCAAAGTGCTACAGTGTATTAAAAAAATAAAGATAAAAAGATAATTAAAAAAAAAAATAGAACAGCCAAATAGCTAAAACTAGTATGCATACATCTAAAAAAAAGGCTTTTTTTAAAAAGAAGGGTTTTTAAGCCTTTTTTAAAAGCATCCACAGTCTGTGGTGCCCTCAGGTGGTCAGGGAGAGCGTTCCACAGACTGGGAGCGGCGGAGCAGAAAGCCCGGTCTCTCATTGTTCGTAGCTTTGTCCTCGGAGGTTGGAGGAGGTTAGCCTGTCCGGAGCGGAGGTGTGGTGTGGAGGATTTGTGGGTGAGTAGTTCTTTGAGGTAGAGGGGGGCATTTCCATCTGTTTAGTGTCATTATACAATATTGCCAGAAATATGTTGTGGAGGTTGTTGACACGAGCGCGGACTATCCCACCTTTCTGCCCTGACCGCCATTTGTGTGGCAGTTTGAATCCAAACACAGACGCGGAACACTTTCGGTCTTGGTGAATCACATTGTGAGCGCTCAATGATTATACTTGCATCTCCTACCATTATGGGCGTTCTGATGACGGACATACGTATATTCATGAAGATAAGTTGCGCTCCCTTTTTGCTCACTCAAGAGGCGCACTCGTCTGCTCAGCAGTTTTGGTAGATCACCCTGCGTGCGCTATCACCTTTGCACGTGTTTTGAGCGAGGCAAAACCCGGGAGCGGGCTTCTTCCTTCCTGAGCATGTCGCCGCCGGTCCGCAGGGCTACGAGCGCACCAGGGCCTACATCGCGGCGCAGGGTCCGCTCCGAGCGGGCAGGGAGGACTTCTGGAGGATGATCTGGCAGCAGAACGTGGGCGTGGTGGTCATGATCACCAACCTGAAGGAGAAGGGGCGGGTGAGAGCGCCACCAGGAAGCGCCGCCACGCCTCCTTTTGTCCTCTTCCTCATCCTGTATTGTGTGCCGCCACAGACCAAGTGTGACCGCTACTGGCCTGAGGAGGGTCAGGAGGACTATGGACCGTACCAGGTGACTCTGAGGAGCACCAGGACCCTGGCTTACTACACTGTGCGGACCTTCCTTGTCAGGGAGAGCGCCAATAAGGTACACACACACACACACACACACACACACACACATGCATGTGCACGTGCACCAACGTGTCTGCTCCAGCAGGCGTGTGGGAGGAGCGTGGAGCACACAGTCCAGCAGTACCATTACACCCAGTGGCCCGACATGGGCGTCCCAGAGTACACTCTGCCGGTCCTGTCCTTCATCCGGATGTCGTCTCGGGCTCGAACGCAAGAGATGGGACCTGTCCTGGTGCACTGCAGGTGTGTGTGTGGGTGTGTCTTTAATAAAATACCTCTAAAGGCTTAGTGGCCACATGCGTGGACAGCCCCTTTTAGCTCTTATTTCCTGTAATGTTTGATCCTGTTCTGTCTCCCTGTAATGTTTGATCCTGTTCTGTCTCCCTGTAATGTTTGATCCTGGTCTGTTTCCCTGTAATGTTTGATCCTGTTCTGTCTCCCTGTAATATTTGATCCTCTTCTGTCTCCCTGTAATGTTTGATCCTCTTCTGTCTCCCTGTAATGTTTGATCCTGTTTTGTCTTCCTGTAATGTTTGATCCTGTTCTGTCTCCCTGTAATGTTTGATCCTGTTCTGTCTCCCTGTAATGTTTGATCCTGTTTTGCCTCCCTGTAATGTTTGATCCTGTTCTGTCTGCCTGTAATGTTTGATCCTGTTCTGTCTCCCTGTAATGTTTGATCCTGTTCTGTCTCCCTGTAATGTTTGATCCTGTTCTGTCTCCCTGTAATGTTTGTTCCTGTTCTGTCCCCCTGTAATGTTTGATCCTGTTCTGTCTCCCTGTAATGTTTGATCCTGGTCTGTTTCCCTGTAATGTTTGATCCTGTTCTGTCTCCCTGTAATATTTGATCCTCTTCTGTCTCCCTGTAATGTTTGATCCTCTTCTGTCTCCCTGTAATGTTTGATCCTGTTTTGTCTTCCTGTAATGTTTGATCCTGTTCTGTCTCCCTGTAATGTTTGATCCTGTTCTGTCTCCCTGTAATGTTTGATCCTGGTCTGTCTCCCTGTAATGTTTGATCCTCTTCTGTCTGCCTGTAATGTTTAAACCTGGTCTGTCTCCCTGTAATGTTTGATCGTCTTCTGTCTCCCTGTAATGTTTGATCCTGTTCTGTCTCCCTGTAATGTTTGATCCTGTTCTGTCTCCCTGTAATGTTTGATCCTGTTCTGTCTCCCTGTAATGTTTGATCCTGTTCTGTCTCCCTGTAATGTTTGATCCTAGTCTGTCTCCCTGTAATGTTTGATCCTGTTCTGTCTCCCTGTAATGTTTGATCCTGGTCTGTCTCCCTGTAATGTTTGATCCTCTTCTGTCTCCCTGTAATGTTTGATCCTGTTCTGTCTCCCTGTAATGTTTGATCCTGTTCTGTCTCCCTGTAATGTTTGATCCTCTTCTGTCTCCCTGTAATGTTTGATCCTGTTCTGTCTCCCTGTAATGTTTGATTCTGTTCTGTCTCCCTGTAATGTTTGATCCTCTTCTGTTTCCCTGTAATGTTTGATTGTGTTCTGTCTCCCTGTAATGTTTGATCCTCTTCTGTCTCCCTGTAATATTTGATCCTGTTCTGTCTCCCTGTAATGTTTGATCCTGTTCTGTCTCCCTGTAATGTTTGATCATCTTCTGTTTCCCTATAATGTTTGATCCTCTTCTGTCTCCCTGTAATGTTTGATCCTGTTCTGTCTCCCTGTAATGTTTGTCTGCTCTTGAATGGGATTGTGTTGAAAATATTAATTTCCCCTGGGGGATTTTTCAATATTTCTGATTTTTGATTGTGACAATAACAACATGGCTACTAATTGGTTAATATTAACAAGATGTTTTTTTAGAGGGCTTTATGGGCACAATAGTGTACTCCCGACGGCTCTAATGTTAACCACCTCTTACTTGCTGTATTTTACGACCTAGAATGCATCAAAAAAAAAAAAAAAAAAAAAAAGTGCAGTTCCCCTTGAATTGTTGTGAGGGCGGCGTCTTGTGACTAATGTGCGTGTGCATGACAGTGCTGGGGTGGGCCGCACAGGAACTTACATCGTGATAGAGAGCATGCTGCAGCAGATCCAGGACCAGGGGACCGTCAATGTCCTCGGCTTCCTGAAACATGTGCGGACACAGAGGAACTTCCTGGTTCAGACTGAGGTGCACACACACACACACACACACACACACACACACACACTTTTGAATGAGGATGAAATGTATAAAGGATCAATAAAGGATACATGATGTATCTGTGCTGTGACATGTTTAGTTGAGTCTTTATTTGAAGGGGCGCAGCACAGAGACATGAAGATCAAGCACAGATGTGTTCTGCACCAGATTAGAGCTCATTTCTATCTGCAGTCCCTGGTTACTAAATTAAAGATATACAAAAACATGCAATAAAATTTTACTGTAGCATTTAATCAAATTAAGAATAGCCATAAAATACATTTTCATTGACACATTACAACAACCCCTCCTTTACATCATAACTAGACTACATGCTCTCGTTCAAATCTGTCATCACTTGTTAAAACAATCATGATTTTAACACACACACCTCACAGCTTACAACAAAACGCTCTTATGGATAAATATAATACACATTAAGTTGACATGTAAAAATGGTCAAAAATGCATTTTTCACATCCATATTTTCACCAATGACCAATAAACAGCCCTGCCTTTTTCTTTCCACATGATTGTTTTGCATCTAGGAGCAGTACGTGTTCATCCACGACGTCTTGGTGGAGGCCATCTTGAGTCGCAACACCTGCGTTGCCGCCGACCTCCTCCACGCCTACGTGTCCGACCTCCTGATGCCCGGCGTGTCGGGCAGGACGCGCATGGACAAGCAGTTCAAGGTAGGCGCCTGGTTGCCGAGTGACCGTGCAGCACGCCGACTGACCCACTTGTGGCGTCCGCAGCTGATCAGCCAACGCCAGGCCAAGCACGCCGACTACAGCACGGCCCTGCGAGACGGCAACGCCATGAGGAACCGAGCCAGAGCGCTGATGCCAGGTCGGCCTCGTCTTCTCCGCATAACTCACTTTTTCCCAACCAGGACGGCACTGACAAAATGACGTTTTGTGCACTAAAAGCAAGTCAATGTGAGCTCAGCAAATTCATGCAATATCTAATTCAATACATCAACAATTATTGTTACTGTTACAATAATACTAGGCTTTTGAAAAAAGGGACAAAATTCAAGGAATTAATAATTACTTAAATCATACTTTTATTTAAATGCAAAAATGTGTTCAACATAAAAGTACATTTCATTATTTATTTAATGATTTATCAATTTAATTCATTAATGACACATTTAAGATTTTTCTTCTTTTAGATGTATTTATATATATATATATATATATATATATATATATATATATATTTAATTTTGGCATATTCGGCCCCGGTCAGCGATTCGGGAATTAATTTAATTTGTGAAGCGTGCAATTAAGATTCAGTGGGCGGAGCCTAAAAACCTGATTGTTCCATTTGTGCAAGGATTGGACTAGATGTGTGTTAGCCCCGCCCACCGACAAATGCAAACAAATGGGACAAAAATGTACCTCATAAATATATATTTTTAAACTACTTAAAAGGGCTCAATAATTCATTATAATTGGAATTAAATACATAAATGTGTTATTAAATGCGGCATAAGTGTATTTAATATAAAAGTACATTTAATTGGTGATACAACTCAATGATTTCATTATTTCAAAATTGTATTAATTATTTAATGATTTACTTTAATTAATGACACATTTAATAAATGTTTTAGGATGTTTTTATTTCTTTACTTTTGGCCCCTGTCAGCGCTTTATAACTTAATTTTATTTGTCAAACTCACTCATCAAATAAGTGGGTGGAGCCTAAAAACCTGATTGGTTACTTCCATTTGCAGTGATTGGACGAAGTTTGTGTTAGCCCCGCCCACTGACAAACTTAACAAGGGCCAAATGGGACAAAAGTGTACCTAATAAATGTTTAAATATTTACTTAAATGTGCGATTAATTAATTATAATTGGAATTAAAACACATACATGTGTTAATAAATGTATTTAATATAAAAGCACATTTCATTTATTATTGATTTCATTATTTCAGGGTTTCATTAATTATTTTTAAAAAAAAAATTGTGATTTAATTAATTAATTACACATTGAGGTATTGTTTTTAGATTTATTTATTTACCTTTGAAGCCTGTAATTTTATCTGTCAAACTCACCTGTCAAATCAGTGGGCGGAGCCTAAAAACCTGATTGGTCACTTCCATTTGCAGTGATGGGACGAAATGCGTGTTAGCCCCGCCCACTGACAAATGCTAACAAGGGCCAAATGAGACAAAAATGTACCTAATATTTAAATTACTTCAATGTGTCATTAATTCATTTAAATTGGAATTAAATACATAAATGTGTTAACAAATGTACCATAAATATATTTAATATAATTTATTTGATTTACATTTTTTCACGGTTTAATTAAGTGTTTCAAAATTGTATTAATTATTTAATAATTTAGTTAATTAATTAGATATTTAAGTTTTTTTAGACTTATTTATTTCTTTACTTTTCTTTACTTTAGCCCCGCCCACTGACAAGGGCCAAATGGGACAACAGTTTACCAAATAAATATTTCAATAATTACTTAAAGGTGTGTTTCATGAATTAACTCATTAAATAAGTCATGAAAGCATGGTCGCAGTAAGTAATTCAATCATGAAATATTTAATTATATCAAGAAATAATTAAATCAGTACTCAATTAAATCATGAAATAATGCAATTTTCCATAAAATACATTGATGACACATTTCTGTTTGTTAATTCCAATTATAATTCATGACACAGTCATTATTAAAAGATGTATTCATTTAATTTTGTCCCATAGAAAAAAGCACTTTGCTCCCAAAAGTGAGTCCAATATGTTTTCTTAAAGAGCAAAATGATAGAAATACAAATTCTACCGAATAAGTTTATTGTCTAAATGTGAAATGTGAGAGTTTGTTGTCAGTAAAATAAATGTGCGTTGAAATCCTTCAGTTGCTGCCAATATTAGGGGTGCAAAAAAATCAATTCACATCCCAATCATGATTCTTATTCCTCCTGATTCAAAATCCAGTCATCATTTTCAAAAATCAATACAATTTATTTTTATTTTTATAAGAATCAATTTTAAAAAACAAGTTTTTAGGCCATCTCATGAAGGAGCATTTCTAACCTGTAACCTGTTTTGAAAAAGTGTCATCATAATTAGAGATGTCCGATAATGGCTTTTTTGCCGATTTCCGATATTGTCCAACTCTTTAATTACCGATACCGATATATACAGTCGTGGAATTAACACATTATTATGCCTAATTTGGACAACCAGGTATGGTGAAGATAAGGTACTTTTTAAAAAAAATTGATAAAATAAAATAAGTTCAATAAATTAAAAACATTTTCTTGAATAAAAAAGAAAGTAAAACAATATACAAACAGTTACATAGAAACTAGTAATTAATGAAAATGAGTCAAATTAAGTGTTAAAGGTTAGTACTATTAGTGGACCAGCAGCACGCACAATCATGTGTGCTTACGGACTGTATCCTTTGCAGACTGTAATGATATATATTGATATATAATGTAGGAACCAGAATATTAATAACAGAAAGAAACAACCCTTTTGTGTGAATGAGTGTAAATGGGAGAGGGAGGTTTTTTGGGTTGGTGCACTAATTGTAAGTGTATCTTGTGTTTTTTATGTTGATTTAATTTTTTTTTAAAAACATACCGATAATTTAAAAAATGATACCGATAATTTCCAATATTACATCTTAACGCATTTATCGGCCGATATTGGACATCTCTAATCATAATCATTATACCAAATTACACGTTGCGAGAATCGATTCTGAATCAAATCGTCATCCCAGGAATCGGAATTGGATCAAATCGTTGAATTAATGAATTAAATAATTTATTTAAGGCTTGCTCAAAGTGGACATATTTTGATATATGATACATTTTGTGACTAGGGAGAAATGTGTGAGTTTTTATGGATAAATGTGTGATGGGTAAATATATCACCATATTTTATGAAAAATAGTAAAGATAAGGAGTGCACAAAAGATGGATTCACATCAAAATTGTGACTTTTATTCATCCTGATTCTAAATTAATTTATCATTTTTGAGAAACCATTTAAATAAATAAATGATAAATGGGTTATACTTGTATAGCGCTTTTCTATCTTCAAGGTACTCAAAGCAAGGTACAAAAACAATTACCTTTTATTGGATTAAAAGAATACATAAAAAAATAATAAAAAAATTTAGACCATCTTCATGCAACCAGAAGGAGCTTTTTTAACCTGAAACTTGTTTTGAAAAAGTTTCATTATAATTATTATACCAAATGATACATTGCAAAAATCCTGTTGGATAGAATAGAATAGAAAGTACTTTATTGATCCCTGGGGGAAATTCAGCACCATAGTTCGCTCACAATAAACAATAAACATTTCGGTATTATTACATGTGAATAACGTAAATACAGTCTATTATACAGCATTATTCACATGTGAATAATATAAATACAGTCTATTATACAGCATTATTCACATGTGAATAATATAAATACAGTCTATTATACAGCATTATTCACATGTGAATAATATAAATACAGTCTATTATACAGCATTATTCACATGTGAATTACATAAATACAGTCTATTATACAGCATTATTCACATGTGAATAACATAAATACAGTCTATTATACAGCATTATTCAAATGTGAATAATATAAATACAGTGTATTATACAGCATTATTCACATGTGAATAACATAAATACAGTCTATTATACAGCATTATTCACATGTGATTAACATAAATACAGTCTATTATACAGCATTATTCACATGTGAATAACGTAAATACAGTCTATTATACAGCATTATTCACATGTGAATAACATAAATACAGTCTATTATACAGCATTATTCACATGTGAATAACATAAATACAGTCTATTATACAGCATTATTCACATGTGAATAACATAAATACAGTCTATTATACAGCATTATTCAAATGTGAATAATATAAATACAGTGTATTATACAGCATTATTCACATGTGAATAACATAAATACAGTCTATTATACAGCATTATTCACATGCGATTAACATAAATACAGTCTATTATACAGCATTATTCACATGTGAATAACGTAAATACAGTCTATTATACAGCATTATTCACATGTGAATAACATAAATACAGTCTATTATACATTTAAGTACAGTCAAAAAGGAACATGAAAAATAGTAAAGATAAGGGGTGCACAAAAGATGGATTCACATCCAAATCGTGATTTTTATTCATCCTGATTGATCATTTTTGAAGGTAGTGGTGTAAGACTGTAGTTGTGTTTGCAGTGGAGAGATCCCGAGTGTGTCTCACGGCCACAGAAACCAACTCCTCAGGCTACATCAACGCCTCCTACGTGCTGGTAAACCGCTTTCTTTTACCTGACTCCGCGCTAAGACCGCCGTCTCAAGGCATGGCCAACGTTGTCATGTCTGTGCGTCTTAAAGGGCCAGCACCACAGTAAGGAGTTCATCGTGGGTCAGACGCCGCTCAGCAGCACTGTGGAGGACTTTTGGCGAATGGTGTGGGAACACAACACGCACACGGTGGTCCACCTGCCCGACTCCCATCAGCAGGTGACAACACACACACACAGACACACACACACACACACATACACATTTAGACGTGTGTTTGCAACTTCCACACACTCGCTGGTGTCTTTCAGACGAGCGAGGACGGCGACCCGTGTCTGTATTGGCCTTCCAAAGACCAGATCATGAACTTTGAAGGATTCACGGTGGTGTATTCTGGGGAGAGGATGGTGTGTCTGTCCAATGACGACAAAGTTCTGCTGCAGGACTTCACCTTAGAATCCACGCAGGTATCACACCTGTTGTAATGTATCGCTCTCAAGTTGCAGATATATATGTTGTGGAATGAATTATTTACACAGAAATATTCTGTAAATGTTTATTTATATACCTTCATTGTTTCCAAACGGTGTCTGTAACACGGCAGTAAAACGGCTGATCAAACAAAACAGAAGTCACGGTCATGGACCCACTAGCTGCGCAAGCTAACGCTCCAATCAGCTAAACAGACTCAATAACTCCACGCTGGCGTTTTGGTGAATATAATACAAAAAGAATGCCATTGTAAGTGAATAATTGTAAACATGTTAGCATATTAGCTAATGCTAACGACGCTGGCGTCATAACATTATGATAGCAGGTATAAATATGCATGGAAACACTCCTGCAGACATCACACATGGGACGCTTTAGTAAGTTAGAATTGTTTTAGTTATATTGTAAAACTTACAAACCATAGAGCACACTGGTATTTAAGCCACACCCGCCAAATTTTCGAATAAAGTCATATATTTACATACATTAGCCACACTGGAACATTTACCAGTATGAAAGACTTTATAAATGTTGATTTACATACCTTAATTGTTTCCAAACAGTGTCTGTAACACGGCAGTAAAACAACTGATCAAACAAAACAGAAGTCATGGTCATGGGCGCAGATACATACGTTGTGAAATTAGATATTTATGTTTATTTACATACCTTCATTGTTTCCAAACGGTGTCTGTAACACGGCAGTAAAACGGCTGATCGAACAAAACAGAAGTCACGGTCATGGAGCCACTAACTGAAAAAGCTAACGCTCCAATCAGCTAAACAGACTCAATAACTCCACGCTGACGTTTTGGTGAATATACTACAAAAATAATGTCATTGTAAGTTAATAATACTAACACAAACACTCGTAAATGGGTTAGCATATTAGCTACAGTAATGCTAACGACGCCAGCTTCATAACATTATGATAGCAGGTACAAATATGCATGAAAACACTCCTGCAGACATCACACATGGGACGCTTTAGTAAGTAAGAATTGTTTTAGTTATATTGTAAAACTTACAAACGTTGCTTGGAGTGATGAATGAAGAATCCATACGAGTAGAAACGCTATGGATGACTAGAAGACAGAACTTATAAAGTAGCAGTAGAGTGGAAAAACGAGTAGTTTTTATATTGAAGCTATTATGGTATATATCTGATTTGTGACACTAAAAGACTTCCAAAGTTGGCGAGTAAATAGATATGATCAAAATTGTATCAATCTCACAAAGATTCCCGAGCCATTTTGAGAGGTAATGAGGAAGCCGGTCATGTGATCCGGGACATAGAGGAGATCCCTTCCCCATCAACAACAATGCTAATCAAGCAGACTGTGTGAGAGCCATCAACGAGTACTTTGGGAACAATTATGATCCAGAACCTTATATTTTTGAGCCTGAACACAAAGAGGATGTTTTAGAAGTTTTAGAAGCTGAAAAAAAAATGTGTGTATTAAATAAAAAATTTTACACTCATTTTTTATACACTGAACTTATTTACATTGATTTTTTTACACTGAATACACAGAATTTTTTAACACTGAATGTTTTTACACAGAATTTGAAAACATTATTTTTTTCAGTGAATTTTTTTTACACTGAATGTTTTTACACCGAATTTTAAAACTTTTTTTTTTTCAGTGACATTTTTTAACACTTGATTTTTTTACACTGAATATTTATAGGGTGAATTTTTAGAACTCGTTTAAAAGATGGCGCCATTGCACAAACAATAAAACACCACTGTTTGTGTTTAATGAAAACTATTTGCAGTATGGCCGTCAGCGAAGAAAAACTCATAAGTCAGTCGCACCGTTTTATAAGCCGCAGAGTACAAAGCGTAGGAAAAAAAGTAGCAGCTTGTAGTCCCGATTGTTTGTAAAAGAGGTTGAACCAGACCCGATTGAAAGAAAGCTTGTGGATGAAAACTTTATTTCCAGAACAATCTGAGCCTGGAGGTCCAACTTTACATCGCGTCCTGCTGGCCCGACCCTGACGGTCCCATTCGGAACTGTTTCCAGCTCATCAACACGGTCATGGAGCGCCGCCATCGAGCACGCGGCCCGACAGTGGTGCACGACCCGTGAGTACTGTACTTACTGTACACCCGCCACTCTCCATACTCACCTTTACCTGCTCTGTAGTCTGGGAGGCGTCACGTCCGGACTCTTCTGCGCCCTCACCACCTTGTCCAATCAGCTGCAGGAGGAGGGGCGAGTGGACGTCTACCAGGTGGCCCGTATGACCAACCTCATGAGACCGGGGGTCTTCAACGATATCGTGAGTGTCCTCAAAAACACACGCTCGCTGCTGTTGCCAACGATACTGAGAGAAAAGGCCACTGGCGCCCCCTGCAGGAGCAGTACCAGTACCTGTACCGCGCCGTGCTCAGTCTGGTCAGCTGCCAGGAGGACCAGCGGGCCCTCCAGAGTCCGGAGACCAACGGCTCGGTACTGCTGGGGAAGACCAACGTTGCCGAAAGCCTCGAGTCGCTTATGTAGAGGCCGCACACACACACACACACACACACACACATACACACACACACACACACACACACACACACACACACAGCCAAGAGTTGTGAGTACTTGTGTTTGCACTTTAAAGCAGGGATATTCAACTAAATTGTGTTGTTAAATGTGTCATTAACTCACTAAAATTGGCATTAAATACATAAATGTGTAAATAAATGTATTATTTATTACAATATCTAATACAGTTTTATACATATATATATATATATTTGATAATCAATTATTTTTATTATTACAAAAATGCAAGAGACTATTAAAAAATGGGACAAAATTAAACGAATGAATACATTTTTAAAGAATCAAATATGTCATTAACTCATTTGATTTAAATACAGAAATGTATTTGATATAAAAGTACATTTAATAAATGTAATACATGATACATTTATATATATATATATATATATATATATATATATATATAAATGTATTTAATATAAATGTATATTTGATTATTTAATCATTTATTTAATGCAATATCTAATACAGTTATATATATATATATATATATATATATATATATATATATACATATATATATATATATATATATATATATATATTTGATAATCAAATTGTTTTTATTACAAAAATGCAAAAGACGATTAAAAATGGGACAAAATTAAATAAATGAATACTTTTTTCAATAATTAAATATGTCATTAACTCATAATTTGATTTAAATACATAAATGTATTTAATATAAAAGTACATTTAATAAATGCAATATATGATATATTTATTTATATATATGTATATATATATATATATATATATATATATCATTGATAATCAATTGTTTTTATTACAATATTGCAAGCGATGATTAAAAAAAATCTATATATTTAATATAAAAGTACTTAATTTCAGTATTTTGATTTAATTCTTTCAAAATTGCATCAATTATTTAATGATTTAATGAATTAATGGCACATTTAAGTATTTTTTTAAGATTTATTTCTTTTTTTTTTTTTACTTTTGGCCTATTTGACCTAGGTCAGTGCTTCATAAATTACTTTTATTTGTCAAACCTACTCTTCAAAATCAGTGGGCGGATCCTAAAAACCTGATTGGTTACTTGACTCTTCCATTTGCAATGATTGGACAAGATTAGTGTTAGCCCCGCCCACTGACACTATGACACACTATCAAGGGCCAAATAGGACAAAAGATTACCTAATAAATATTGAAATAATTATTTAAATGTGTCATTAATTTATTATAATTGAAGTTGAATACATAAATGTGTTAATACATTTCATTAATATATTTAATAAAGTACATTTGATTATTTAATCATTTAATTATTAATTTCAGTATTTTATGATTTAAATAATTATTTCAAAATTGCAATAATTATTTAATGAGTTAATGACACATTTAATTTTTATTTTTTTTACTTTTGGCCTTCATAAATTAATTTTATTTGTCAAACTAACCTTTCAAAATCAGTGGGCGGATCCTAAAAACCTGATTGGTTACTTGGCACTTCCATTTGCAATGATTGGACTAAATGTGTGTTAGCCCCGCCCATTGGCAAACACTACCAAGGGCCAAAAGGGACAAACATGTACCTAATACATATTTTTATAATTACTCAAATGTCTCATTAATTCATTATAATTGGAATTAAATACATAAATTGGCCACATTTCGAGAAAGTTAAGGACTGTGGGAGAGAACCAGCGTCCTCTACAGTGGACGTTTGAATTTGGCCTATTTATTATGTCAGCACTCTGCTGTTTTGAAGAATCTGCTGCAAAAAATGTTTTTTGAACTGAACTCGGAGGGGCCACCAGTCGAGTAGCACAAATGACGAAAAAGAGAGGACCTAAGATGGAACCCTGAAGAACACCACTAGTATAACTAAATAAGTTGAACAAATGACTACATGTGAAGTAAACACACATCTTACATAAATCACACTATGAAAAAGAGAGGACCTAAGATGGAACCTTGAGGAACACCACTAGTATAACTAAATAAGTTGAACAAATGACTACTGACTGCATGTGAAGTAAACAAGTACTGAGTTACCAAAAACATAACATGCCAAAAAAGAAGGAGAGGACTTAAAGCGGTGCCTTGAGGAACGCCTCAGTTATGTAAAGCCCAAGTTTGGCCCTCGGTCTTCTTTGTTTGCTAGCAAGGTTCAAAGTTGCATTTTTTTTTTAGCAATTTGCTGCAAAATGTTTTAGAACGGACCTCGCTGTGGTGTCATTCACTTTGGCCCCCAGGGGGGGGGGGGCCAGTTGGCTTTAAAGCAAAAGTCTGCAGCTTCCGAGAGCTATTTTTACAAAATAAAAATGTCCGAAAGCGCCTAATTTAAGATTTACAGAATTTAATAAGCTTGTTTTGCCAGAACATTAAGTTAAAGTAGCAATGATAGTCACACACACACTAGGTGTGGTGAAATTTGTCACCCCCTGGGAGGTGAGGGGAGCAGTGAGCAGCAGCGGTGGCCGCGCCCGGGAATCATTTTTGGTGATTTAACCCCCAATTCCAAGCCTTGATGCTGAGTGCCAAGCAGGGAGGTAATGGCTCCCATTTTTATAGTCTTTGGTATGACTCGGCCGGGGTTTGAACTCACAACCTACCCATCTCAGGGCGGACACTCTAACCACTAGGCCACTGAGTACCGTATTTTCCGCACTATAAGGCGCACCGGATTATTAGCCGCACCTTCAATGAATGGCATATTTCAAAACTTTGTCCACCTATAAGCCGCCCCGGACTATAAGCCGCGCCTACGCTGCGCTAAAGGGAATGTCAAAAAAACAGTCAGATAGGTCAGTCAAACTTTTATATTAAAAACCAGCGTTCTAACAACTCTGTCCCAAAATGTACGCAAATGTGCAATCACAAACATAGTAAAATTCAAAATAGTGTAGAGCAATAGCAACATAATGTTGCTCGAACGTTAATGTCACAACACACAAAATAAACATAGCGCTCACTTTCTGAAGTTATTCTTCATTCGTAAATCCTTCGAATTCTTCGTCTTCGGTGTCCGAATTGAAAAGTTGGGCAAATGTGGGATCCAAAATGGCCGGTTCCGTCTCGTCGAAGTCATCGGAGTCAGTGTCACTGTTGTCCAGCAGTTCTGTGAATCCTGCCTTCCGGAAAGCTCGGACCACAGTTGTGACCGAAATATCTGCCCAGGCATTTACGATCCACTGGCAAATGTTGGCGTATGTCGTCCGGCGCTGTCTGCCTGTCTTAGTGAAGGTGTGTTCGCCTTCGGTCATCCATTGTTCCCACGCCGTTCGCAGTCGTGATTTGAATGCCCTGTTGACACCAATATCCAGCAGTTGGAGTTCTTTGGTTAATCCACCCGGAATGACGGCGAGTGTTGTATTTGTGTGCTTCACTTGTTTTTTGACACCATCTGTGATGTGGGCGCGCATAGAGTCGTATATCAACATGGACGGAGCTGTGTGAAAAAAGCCACCCGGCCTCTTCGCGTAAACTTCCCTTAACCACTCGCTCATCTTTTCTTCATCCATCCATCCCTTCGAGTTAGCTTTTATGATGACGCCGGCTGGAAAGGTCTCTTTTGGCAAGGTCTTCCTTTTGAATATCACCATGGGTGGAAGTTTCAGGCCATTAGCATGGCAAGCTAGAACCACAGTGAAGGACGACTTCTCATTCCCTGTGGTGCGAATATTCACCGTACGTGCTCCCGTTATATCAACAGTATCCACAGTGCGGTTCACAGGAATATCAGTTGCTGTGAAATAGTAATCCGTGTGCGGATGGAGAGATTGCGTCTTTTCATGAACCGGATCCTTGTCGCTTAGTAGGAGCCATTTTGTGGTCTTTACAGATGTAAACAGGAAATGAAACGTACGGTAATATCCGCACGCTTTTTCTTCTTCTACGCGGGCGGGTGGTTGCTTACAGTAGAAGAAGAAGCGCTTCCTGTTCTATGGGGGCGAGTGCTTACCTTGGCGGTTGCTTGCGTAGAAGAAGAAGCGCTTCCTGTTCTACCGGGAAAAAAGATGGCGGCTGTTTACCGTAGTTACGAGACCGAAACTTTATGAAAATGAATCTTAATATTAATCCATATATAAAGCGCACCGGGTTAAAAGCCGCACTGTCAGCTTTTGAGTAAATTTGTGGTTTTTAGGTGCGGCTAATGGTGCGGAAAATACGGTATTTTATTTTTTAGCAAACGCTGCCAAGGCCCTGTTGGGATATTTTTATTCTCTCAATTTCATCGCATTTTTAACGCACTTAACAAGAAAATTGTGATATTTTCGAATATTTTTCCAAATTGACTCAGTAGCGCCCCCTTGAAAATGTGTAAAAAAAAAAACAGCCCCCTGTTACACGTATCGTGGGGGAAATGGCTGGAGACGTCCATGGTGACACGTTACAAGTCCCAAGAAACCACGTCAGAAAACAAACAGGAAGTCGGCCATCTTGTTCTCCGTCGGCCATTTTTAGGCCAAAACCAGAGGTCGTACTTTAACGAACTCCTCATACTTTGACCGAATGACCCGCGGTTAAAATGGCAGAAACTACGCAGGCGGGCGGCGATGACTTGCAAAGGAATTTTTCCCTACGCCATAGGAAGTGGGCGTGGCATGGCGCCAAACTTTGATGTGACCGTTTGCCACAAAACCTGCAACA
Organism: Nerophis lumbriciformis; assembly: GCF_033978685.3. Lineage (NCBI taxonomy): Eukaryota > Metazoa > Chordata > Actinopteri > Syngnathiformes > Syngnathidae > Nerophis > Nerophis lumbriciformis. The sequence continues at coordinate 8,223,185 of NC_084552.2, read as the reverse complement.
TTTGTTAACTCCGTTTCACAAACTCCGATTTTGACCTTAATTGGTACAATTGATGAAGCGGACACCCTGATTGGTCGGTAACTGTTTGTAGTGGGCGGAGTCATCAACCATCAAACTTGTCTTTAAATGATGCGCTCTCCTTCCAAACTGATACCAGGCTGATCGGGAACTGACCATGACCAGTATCGCCCCCCTTGTGGTGCATAATTGTAACGGTTCTAGCTCCATTCCACATGCACCATTTTGGATGGTGGGGAACTGGGAAGAATGCGACCAGGACTCGCTAGAACCCGACCAAGGCCGTTAACAGCTTTAATTCACTCTGCATTTCTTTCTCGTCAGCGTTTTTAATCCCTAAAAATAATGAACACGACTGTCTGATTGAAACTTAAGTTTCAATCTTTGAAGCTTGTGCTTGGAGATCCCTGCTTTAAAGTTGTCTTGTGCAAAAGTTAAAGGCTTCCTCAAAGGATGGAGAGGAAGTCACATTCTTGTCAGATCACAGACTATAACGACACTCCAGGTCATACTGGAGCTGCAATATTGAAGTCATGTGAGAACCTACATTTGGAATACGTGATGAGTCAAGCACATTCAAACCACACCATACAAATAATACCCTGTAAAAACTGCATTTGAGTAATGGTTCCCTAATAAAAGGGCTGTGAGTCTTTGGGCACCGCATGATTCCATTCCATTCCTGGGGGTAACGATGGGATTGGAAACCATAGAAAATCACAACATTGGATGCCAGTTCTATGATTAACTGATAATGAAAGAAAACTGGTTTTGTTGAATAAAATTCAACAGGATGGTGTTCTGCTGACCTCGACTGCGGATGTTGTGGATCGGTGGAGGGAATACTTCGAAGACCTCCTCAATCCCACCAATACGTCTTCCTATGAGGAAGCAGTGCCTGGGGAGTCTGTGGTGGGCTCTCCTATTTCTGGGGCTGAGGTTGCTGAGGTAGTTAAAAAGCTCCTCGGTGGCATGAGATCCGCCCGGAGTTCCTTAAGGCTCTGGATGTTGTGGGGCTGTCTTGGTTGACAAGACTCTGCAGCATCGCGTGGACATTGGGGGTGGTACCACTGGATTGGCAGACCGGGGTGGTGGTTCCTCTCTTTAAGAAGGGGAACCGGAGGGTGTGTTCCAACTATCGTGGGATCACACTCCTCAGCCTTCCCGGTAAGGTCTATTCAGGTGTACTGGAGAGGAGGCTACGCCGGATAGTCGAACCTCGGATTCAGGAGGAACAGTGTGGTTTTCGTCCTGGTCGTGGAACTGTGGACCAGCTCTATACTCTGGGCAGGGTCCTTGAGGGTGCATGGGAGTTTGCCCAACCAGTCTACATGTGTTTTGTGGACTTGGAGAAGGCATTCGACCGTGTCCCTCGGGAAGTCCTGTGGGGAGTGCTCAGAGAGTATGGGGTATCGGACTGTCTGATTGTGGCGGTCCGCTCCCTGTATGATCAGTGTCAGAGCTTGGTCCGCATTGCCGGCAGTAAGTCGGACACGTTTCCAGTGAGGGTTGGACTCCGCCAAGGCTGCCCTTTGTCACCGATTCTGTTCATAACTTTTATGGACAGAATTTCTAGGCGCAGTCAAGGCGTTGAGGGGATCTGGTTTGGTGGCTGCAGGATTAGGTCTCTGCTTTTTGCAGATGATGTGGTCCTGATGGCTTCATCTGGCCAGGATCTTCAGCTCTCACTGGATCGGTTCGCAGCTGAGTGTGAAGCGACTGGGATGAGAATCAGCACCTCCAAGTCCGAGTCCATGGTTCTCGCCCGGAAAAGGGTGGAGTGCCATCTCCGGGTTGGGGAGGAGATCTTGCCCCAAGTGGAGGAGTTCAAGTACCTCGGAGTCTTGTTCACGAGTGGGGGAAGAGTGGATCATGAGATCGACAGGCGGATCGGTGCGGCGTCTTCAGTAATGCGGACGCTGTATCGATCCGTTGTGGTGAAGAAGGAGCTGAGCCGGAAGGCAAAGCTCTCAATTTACCGGTCGATCTACGTTCCCATCCTCACCTATGGTCATGAGCTTTGGGTTATGACCGAAAGGACAAGATCACGGGTACAAGCGGCCCAAATGAGTTTCCTCCGCCGGGTGGCGGGTCTCTCCCTTAGAGATAGGGTGAGAAGCTCTGCCATCCGGGAGGAGCTCAAAGTAAAGCCGCTGCTCCTCCACATGGAGAGGAGCCAGATGAGGTGGTTCGGGCATCTGGTCAGGATGCCACCCGAACGCCTCCCTAGGGAGGTGTTTAGGGCACGTCCGACCGGTAGGAGGCCACGGGGAAGACCCAGGACACGTTGGGAAGACTATGTCTCCCGGCTGGCCTGGGAACGCCTCGGGATCCCCCGGGAGGAGCTGGACGAAGTGGCTGGGGAGAGGGAAGTCTGGGCTTCCCTTCTTAGGCTGCTGCCCCCGCGACCCCACCTCGGATAAGCGGAAGAAGATGGATGGATGGATGGAAAATTCAACGTTTAATAAAGTTAAACACCAATAAGGCAACAAGAACACTTCTCTTGTTTAAAGTAAATGTGTACCGCAGATCTAGATCATCTACATCTACTATGTGATTTGTCTGAGTGGCTGGACAGGACACATTAAAACATTTTTAAATTGATGAAAACATTTAATTTGTTTTTAATCGATGAATAATTGTTACATCGCGATTTCATCGAAAATATATATTTTTTGTTTTTTACTAAATATTAGGGGGGGGGGGGGGGGGTAAAAAAATCCATTCAAATCCAAGTCATGATTCTTATTCAAAATCCATTCATAATTTTCAAAAATCAATAAAAAACATTTTTGTTTTTATAAGAATCAATTTTTTAGGCCATCTCAGTGCAAAGTGGACATGTTTTGATATGTGATACATTTTGTGACTCGGGAGAAATAGACTTCGACTTCGACAAACTTCATTGATCAACAAGGGAAATTGTTCCACACAGTAGCTCAGTTAGAAGGATGGAAAGGGTAAGGATGGAAAGGATCATGCACACAAGGGCACAAAAAGAGGGCGAAAACAAAATGTATAAAGTAGACAAAAAATGTACCATAATAGCAATATAAATATAACATATATGTAATATTTACATATTATATATACAGTATGTAATATATATTACAAATCCCAATTACCATGTGCAATATTACAGTATATGTAACAGCTGCAGCAAAAAAAAAAGAAGGTGAGTTTTTATGGATAAATGTGCGATGGGTAAATATATCACGATATTTTATGAAAAAAATCGCCTTTAATAGTAAAAATAAGAGGTGCATATCTGAGTCGTGATTTTTATTCATCCTGATTATAAATTGATTCATAATTTTAGAAAATCCTTTAAAAAATCATTCCCTTTTTGTTTTGGTAAATATCCATCCATCCATCCATTTCCTACCGCTTATTCCCTTTGGGGTCGCGGGGGCGCTGGAGCCTATCTCAGCTACAATCGGGCGGAAGGCGGGGTACACCCTGGACAAGTCGCCACCTCATCGCAGGGCCAACACAGATAGACAGACAACATTCACACTCACATCCACACACTAGGGCCAATTTAGTGTTGCCAATCAACTTATCCCCAGGTGCATGTCTTTGGAAGTGGGAGGAAGCCGGAGTAGCCCGTTTTGGTAAATATACTTAAAAGAAAAACGTTTTTAGACCATCTTCATGCAACCAGAAGGAGCTTTTCTAACCTGTAACTTGTTTTGAAAAAGTTTCATTATAATCAATATAGTAAATTATACATTGGGAAATCGTGTTGAATCGAGAATGGATTCTGAATGGGAATCGGAATTGGATGGAATCGTTGAATTAATGACATAAATCATATATTTAAGGCTTGTTCAGAGTGGACATATTTTCATATGTGATACATTTTGTGACTAGGGAGAAATATACTTTGACTTAGACAAACTTCATTGATCCACAAGGGAAATTGTTCCACACAGTAGCTCAGTCACAAGGATGGAAAGGGTAAGGATGGAAAGGATCATGCACACAAGGGCACAAAAAGAGGGCGAAAACTAAATGTATAAAGTAGACTAAAAATGTACCATAGTAGCAATATAAATATAACATATATGTAATATTTACATATTATATATACAGTATATAATATATATTACAAATCCCAATTACCATGTGCAATATTACAGTATATGTAACAGCTGCAGCTGTGCGATGGGTAAATATATCACGATATTTTATGAAAAAAATGGCTTTTAAATAGTAAAAATAAGGGGTGCACAAAAGATGGGTTCACATCCGAGTCGTGATTTTTATTCATCCTGATTCATCATTTTTGAAAATCCATTTAAAAACTATTCCCTTTTTTTTAAAAATACATTTAATAGAAAAACGTTTTTAGACCATCTTCATGCAACCAGAAGGAGCTTTTCTAACCTGTAGCTTGTTTTGAAAAAGTTTCATTATATAATCAATATAGTAAATTAAGCATTGGGAAAATGGTGTTGGATAAAGAATGGATTGTGAGTGGAATGGTCACCCAGGAGTGGGATGGAATGGTGAGACGCTCAAAGATTCCCATCATAATATTGAGGAGGTATTTTTAAAAAGGCTCTGTGGTCCCTCCGGTACATTCTGTGACTCTTTTGGGACTCCACCAACATGTTATATCATTTTCATAAATGTGATTTGATCGGGGGAGGGGCATGCCATCCAAATCCTGTTGTCCGTGTTATAAAAGGTATTTTGTCTGCGTCAATCAGCGTGTCCACGACTGTACTTCAGTGTGTGTCAATGACCCAGAAAAGGCCAAATTCCTGTAACTTTCTACCGTATTTTCTATGACATTTTCTAGCCGTGTGCACCTTCTCTTTGCTAACTGAGCGTAGATTTAACACATTGTTAACGCCTTTTCTATGGATGTTGTCATGTTAGCCAGCGCGCACGTTGTGGTGCACGACACTGTAAATACTGTAGATTGAATAAAGACTTGAATAGGATGGAAGCGTCTTTTTTTTATTCTTTTCCACGTAGTCATTTACATACAACAAAATTAAAAGACCCAAAATAAAACATTTCTGCATAATATCAATTATAGCCCATGATAAGGTGTATATAGTGCATCATAAATAATAATATTAATAATAATACAGGTTGTGCGTATGCAATGTTGATGCACATTTCAATAATGAGGGTTATTATTATTATTATACACACATTTACCTCGTACCGTAAATGCTCCAATCACTACTCTATTCAGTTAACCCCACTTATTAGTCGTGTGGCTGTAGGCAACCTCCTTATACAGTTTGTATTGCATTGCAAGTATCATAAGTAGCATGCACCTTTGAGCATGTTTACTCAATGACAAAGTATTGAAAGAAAAATACTATTCCCACACAGTACTATACTGTACACACTACTGTATTACTGTAATATAATAAAAAATACTATTCCCACACAGTACTATACTGTACACACTACTGTATTACTGTAACATCATCATAATAAAAAATACTATTCCCACACAGTACTATACTGTACACACTACTGTATTACTGTAATATAATAAAAAATACTATTCCCACACAGTACTATACTGTACACACTACTGTATTACTGTAACATCATCATAATAAAAAATACTATTCCCACACAGTACTATACTGTACACACTACTGTATTACTGTAATATAATAAAAAATACTATTCCCACACAGTACTATACTGTACACATTACTGTATTACTGTAACATCATCATAATAAAGAGGTCAAGTGCCCTGACAGTAGAAGACCTGCTCTGTGTGATCATACACGTTTATACTTAGAAATCATCGATTAAAATTGCACATTGTCATGTCTGTGTAATCATGTTTTGTTTGTCATGTTTTGTTTAGTTATTGGACTCTTTAGTTTCTGGCTTTTCACTCCCTTGTCTTGTTTCCATGATTACCCATTAGTTTCACCCGTTCCACGTTTGGACTCATTGTGCACTCTTGTTTGTCACCATAGCAACCCATTAGTTTTCACCTGTCACGTCACGCACCTGTTTCACGTTTTGAGTCACGCACCTGTTTTCGTTAGTCATGTCTGTAGTATTTAAGTTCATTGTTTTCAGTTTGTCTTTCTGGTGACATCTCACATTTATGCTCTGTCCATTCCTGACACTTGTTTTTCATGTCCATCCTTCATGCTACTATTTTTGTCCAAGCCAAGTAAGTTTTTGTTTATTAATGCTATAGTCTTTTGGTTTCATAGTTTGTTCTCCGCCACTGTGCGCGCTTTTCGTTTGTACTTTTTTTTTGTATAGTCTTTTGGTTTCATAGTTTGTTCTCCGCCACTGTGCGCGCTTTTCGTTTGTACTTTTTTAAAATATATTAAATAAATCATGTACTCACATTCCCGTCTCGCCCGAGCCAACTTTCCGTTGCATTCCGGAAAAGCAAACACCCAGGACCAAGTCTTGACTATATATCAGTGAAACACTTTGGACCCCCTTGTGGTAAACATTGGTGTCTAATAATGTGTCAAAACTCGGGCTGTCAAAAATAACCAATTAACTCATGCCATTAAAATATTGTGTGATTAATCACGCAATTTATTGCACACTTGCTCTTTTCCAGTGACGCGGATGGTTACCTGAAAGGCAACATGGGTTGTTTTTTATTTTTATATATATATATATATATATATATATATATATATATATATATATATATATATATATATATATATATATTTCTATGTATATATAAATATATATATATTTCTATGTGTATATATATATATATATATATATATATATATATATATATATAAATGTATGTGTGTATATACATGTATGTATAAATGTATGTATATATACATGTATATGTATATATATACTGTATATATATATATATATATATATATATATGTATGTGCTGTATATACATTTTTCATATTTAATATACATATATACATCTATATACTTATATATATATATATTGATTAAATATATATATATGTTATATATGTGTTTTACATATATATAGAAACTCACACACATGTATATGTATATATATATGTTATATATGTATTTTATATATACACACTAGAGATGCGCGGATAGGCAATTATTTCATCCGCAACCGCATCAGAAAGTCGTCAACCATCCACAATCCACCCGATCTAACATTTGATCAGAACCGCATCCGCCCGCATCCGCCCGTTGTTATATATCTAATATAGACGATGCAAGGCATTAGTGAGGTTATAAAGCTTTTGCCTGTTAAAGAAAGGAGACTGATCCAATGCAGCACAGACATTCGCGTGCCACGCTGTCACGACCCAGACGCACACCAGTGCGCAATCATATGGGAGCCGCGCTGAGCGCACCTCCAAGCGCATCTCGCTGCAGGCGACGGCCGGGTATATGGGCCCGACGCTCCAGCGCCATCCATTTTCAGGGCTAGTTGATTCGGCAGGTGGGTTGTTACACACTCCTTAGCGGGTTCCAACTTCCACGGCCACCGTCCTAGCTGCTGTCTATATCAACCAGGGTGAGCCCCACCCCTTTCGTGAGCGCACTGCGCGCGGAGTGACCCCTGTTACGCGCCCCCGGCAACAGGGGTGGCGGGCAGGTAAACTGCGCGGGCGGAGCGCGCGGAGTGACCCCTGTTACGAGCCCCCGGCCACGGGGGTGGCGGGCAGGTAAGCTGCTTACCTGCTGCGCGTGACGCCGGCCGCGGCGAAGGCGGACGAGGCGGGTTGTCGGTGCGCGGTGGGCGCGGTGGTGACCCTGGACGTGCGTCGGGCCCTTCTCGCGGATCGCCTCAGCTACGGCTCCCGGTGGGGCCCTCTCGGGGGAAGGGGCCTCGGTCCCGGACCCCGGCGAGGCGTCACTTCTTTGCTCCGTAAAAGTGTCCATCTCTGTTTTTTTTTTTCTTCTGTTGTGGCATATGCAGCAGGTGCCTGCTCGTTTTTCGTATGTGGGTAACAACATTTAACTATGTATATATATTTCCCAATTGGTTTAACTGCCACCCGCCTGAATCTATTTAAAATCTAATTTTCTTTTAACCACCCGACCCGACACGACCCGCGGATAAAATCTAATTTTTTTAAATTTCATCCGCCCGATCCGCGGATAATCCGTGGACTCCGTGGTTGTGCCCGCAAACCGCGCATCTCTAATACACACACATATGTGTATACATATATACACATATATACAGTATACACATATATAAATATACACACATTTATATATATATATTTATATATGTGTATACATATGTCTACATATATATTCAATTCAAATATATATTTAATATACACAATATATATGTATTATTTAATATATGTATAAATATATATTAAATAAAATGTGTGTAAACTGCTCAAAAAAATTAAAGGAACAGTTTTTTATCAGAGTATGGCATGAATTCAATTGCACTTTTCTGATAAGGTTTTGGTCAGGTACGTGGCAGAGGGGGTTGTTAATCAGTTTCAGCTGCATTGGTGTTGATGGAATTAACAACAGGTGCACTAGAAGGGCAACAACGAGATGGCCCCCAAAACAGGACTGGTTTTGCAGGTGGAGGCCATTTCAAGTTCCTCCCTCTTGATCTTTTGTAACTGTTTTTCCACAAGTGTTGGCTTTAGCTAGAGTCATTATCACCACTGGGAGCCTGAGGCCATTTCTTAACCCTCCTGAAGTTGTGCAGATTGTCCTACTCCTCCAGGATGGCACATCCATGCGTGCTGTTGCAAGAAGATTTGATGTGTCCAGAGCATGGAGGAGAATCCAGGAGACAGGTAGTTACTCTAGGAGAGCTGGACAGGGCCGGAGACGGTCCTCATCCCATCAGCAGGACCCATATCTGCTGCTTTGTGCAAGGAGGAACAGGTTGAGCCCTACAGAATGACCTCCAGCAGGCTATAAATAGCCTCTGCGCATGCGCGTAGCATAGATCCAACGAATCCATGACTAAATTAATCTAAGGCTGAAACGACGCGTCGACATAGTCGACGTCATCGGTTACGTAAATACGTCGACGCCGTTTTTGTGCGTCGGCGCGTCGCATATTTACGTCACTCTACTTTACTGTCATGGCGGAGCGCAAAGCAGACGATGCGAGCGAGGGGAAAAAAGTACGCCAAAAGTCGTCACAAGTGTGGGAGTATTTCAATAAACGGCCTAATAATGTTGTTGTATGCACACTGTGTCGAGCGGAAATGGCCTATCATAGCAGCACAACGGCTATGAACGAACATTTGAAAAGAAAACCCCCGACAGCGTTCTTGCCATCACCATCAACAAGTCAATCGTCCGCGTGCGTATACGTTGTCATTATTACACAAAAACATGAATGTGTCATTTGTATCTGCGTTGTAAATTCATAAACTAAAGCACCGTTTCGCTCTGAGAGGCGCGTTTGGCGTGCCTGTTCAGTGTTTACAAAGACGCGCTCCTCTTTAACGCTGTGGGGAGGCGGCGGCGGCGAGGCGGGGCGCGCCGGGAGCGACGCCGCAATCGTGCCCAGGTGCGCGATCCGCGCAGTTGGAAGAGAAAAGACTTTGTGTAAAATTAAAAGATTGTAAACCTGGCAAAGCCGTCTGGCGTTCAGTCTGTCGGTCCTGAAAGAACCCCACGGCACAAGACGTGTCACAAACGCTAACGTTAATTAGTTGTGCAAATACCTTTTACAACATTAACAGTTACATATACTATGTACAAACCAACAATTAACTTTCACTTTAATCATACTATCATTGTTGTGTTATTAAGCAAAATAAGCAATACTTTTACTTTTGTTGAAATGTTTACACTGTACACTTTTTTGTATTGGATGTTTAGCTTTATTTTTGCACATTTTAGCAAATAAGCAATACTTTTACTTTTGTTGAAATGTTTACACTTGTTACAGAATATTTCCGTTTTGCACTTTTTTGTATTGGATGTTTATCTTTATTTTTGCACATTTTAAAGCAAAATAAGCAATACTTTTACTTTTGAAATGCTTATACTATTCCAGAATATTAAGATTTGCACTGGATGTTTACTTTTATATTTGCACATTAAAAAGCAAATAAGCTACTTTTAATTTTGTTAAATGTTAAAAGTTTTAAATGTTTACATTGTTACAGAATATTTTGTCATGTTGTTGTCAATGTTGACTGAGTGGCCATACTTTTTTTTTTTGTATATAAAAGTCATGCCTTTTGAAAAAACTGGCCTACATTTATTTTTTTCCTCTTCATTTTAAATTTTAAAAAAAAATCTGTAAAAGGAAAAATAATCTATAGATTAATCGAAAAAATAATCTATAGATTAACCGATTAATCGAAAAAATAATCTATGGATTAATCGATAGAAAAATAATCGTTAGCTGCAGCCCTAAATTAATCGCCAACTATTTTTATAATCGATTTTAAGTTGTTGCAGCCCTATTAACATATATTCCAAACATTTTTTGTTCAAATAAAATTCTTGTGCCTCCGATCTTAAAAGCAAGCTACCATGAATTGATTAACGTGGACCCCGAAGTTGAAAAACTTATTGGGGTGTTACCATTTAGTAGTGATGGGTCCGGCAACACCGATGCATCGGCGCATGCGTCGAGCTCATAGAGCGAAACCCTGTGTCGGTGCGCGTACCGCTTTTAGAAAGTCACGTGATCGATCATGAGCTGTTTTGGTCACGTGACCGATACGCGAACTGTGTCGCACTGACGCTGACTCTGTACCCTGTGAGCGTGTCTTTTCTACAGCCGGAGAAATAATAACTAAGAAGAGAAAGCGTCTAAAATTGAATACGTTGGAAAAACTGTTTTTTTTTTTTTTAATAAAAATGTGTAAAAAAAAATAATAACAATAATTTCCAGGTCCACAAGCATCCTCATTCACAACACGTTCTCTTAGATTTCCATGTTATGATACATGTTCAGCAGAGCTACGTCCGGATGCTCTCTGTGGACTATAGCTCTGCCTTCAATACAATAATCCCGGACAGACTCTGCAATAAACTGGACACTCTTGGCCTCCCCCCTCTCACAAACGCCTGGATAAGGGACTTCCTAACGGACCGACCCCAGAATGTGAGACTTGGCCCGCACCTCTCATCCTCCCGCACGCTGAGCATCGGCTCCCCACAGGGCTGTGTGCTGAGCCCCCTCCTCTACTGCCTTTACACCCATGACTGCAGTCCGGCCCACAGTGACAACCTTACCGTCGAGTTTGCCGACGATACCACAGTGGTCGGGCTCATCTCCAGGGGTGACGAGGCTGCCTACAGAGAGGAGGTCCTGAAGCTGACGGCCTGGTCTTCGGAGAACAACCTCGCTCTCAACAACAGCAAGACCAGAGAGATCATCGTCGACTTCAGGAGGAGCAGCACCGACCCTGCCCCCCTCTACATCAACGGCGAGCGTGTAGAGAGGGTCCACACCTTCAGGTACCTTGGAGTCCACATCTCTAATGACTTCTCCTGGACAGTCAACACCACATCAATCATCAAGAAGGCTCAGCAGCGGCTACACTTCCTTAGAGTCCTCGGGAAGTACAACCTGAAGCCTGACCTGCTGCTGACCTTCTACCGCTCGTCCATCGAGAGCCTGTTGACCTACTGTATTACGGTATGGTACGGCAGCTGCACTGCAGCAGACAGGGAGAGGCTGCAAAGAGTGGTCAAGACGGCTCAGAAGATCATCGGCCGCCCTCTCCCCTCTCTGACGGACATCTACACCTCCCGCTGCCTCAACAGAGGCAGTGCCATCATCAAGGACAGCACCCACCCTGGCTCTGACCTGTTCCACCTGCTGCCCTCTGGGAAGCGCTACAGGTGCATTAAAACCAAAACAAACAGGCTAAAGAACAGCTTCTTCCCCAGGGCCATAACCATCCTGAACGGACTGCCCCATTGTCCCTCATAACTGCCTTCTCTTCGGTGCAATAACCCATTCCACCAACCACCCTGTTTTTTTTTTGTTTGTTTTTTCATGTATATATTCATTTCACACCATATTCATTGCACTTCTAAATTTTTTATATTTTTATATATTTGCACATTGTTTTTCTAGCATGCACACATCGCACTGTATGGAATGGCCTCAATCTCGTTACCGTGCGTAATGACAATAAAGCTGATTCTGATTCTGATTCTGATTATTTATTGACTATCTAAAAAAGACAAAAAATATATTTTCATTTAAATGAAGTTATGAAATAATCCTAAATGAAATACAATGACTTGGTTTATATTATTGTATATACTAGGTCAGTGGTTCTCAACCTTTTTTCAGCAATGTACCCCCTGTGAATGTTTTTTTAATTCAAGTACCCCCTAATCAGGGCAAAGCATTTTTGGTTGAAAAAAAAAAAGATAAAGAAGTAAAATACAGCACTATGTCATCAGTTTCTGATTTATTAAATTGTATAACAGTGCAAAATAACTAAAAACTTGTTGAAAAATAAACAAGTGATTCAGTTATAAATAAAGATTTCTACACATAGAAGTAATAATCAACTTAAAGTGCCCTCTTTGGGGATTGTAATAGAGATCCATCTGGATTCATGAACATTCTAAACATTTCTTCACAAAAAAAAAATCATTAACATCAATATTTACGGAACATGTCCACAAAAAATCTAGCTGTCAACACTGAATATTGCATTGTTGTATTTCTTTTCACACTTCTTTTTGACATACATTTTAGTGACAAACCTGAGCTTGTGCTTCACTGAGTTTATGAACTTACTGTTACGATCCGCTGCCCGGATCAGAGTTTGTTTATGTTTGTGTCACGTGTTTTCAGCACCTTGAGTTTAGTTTGTTTCTGTTGCCATGACGGCAGATTGTACGCACCTGCCTCTGGTTAGTGTTCGGGACGCGCACCTGTTGCCCGGGCGCTAATCAGAGGGCTATTTAGTCTTTGCTCTGGCCTCACTCGGTCTGGCTTCGTAGTTTGTTCCCATACAACTAATAACGACTACTTAGATTTCATGCTATGCTATTTTTTCCTGCTAGCTCCCACGCTAGTCCTTTTGTTTTGCCTTTTGTGCTACATGCATGTCTTTTTGTTTATTCACCATATGATTTATATTTAAAATAAATCATTTTCCTACCTGCAAGCTGTGTCCGAAGCCGTCTGCATCCTTGGGAGAACCACATCCGCATCACTATGCGACCCAGTCGTTTCACTTACATTCATATTTTGTTGAAGTATTATTTAATAAATATATTTATAAAGGATTTTTGAATTGTTGCTATTTTTAGAATATTTTAAAAAAATCTCACGTACCCCTTGGCATACCTTCAAGTACCCCCAGGGGTACGCGTACCCCCATTTGAGAACCACTGTACTAGGGCATAAAATCAGTGTCAGTTGAGTCGGTCCATAGGTTGCCTGTAGGTATTTTTAATGTCCAGCAGATGTCAGTATTTAGTGACACAATATCGACACAGTATCAATACAGTTTTGCAATGTGTCGAAACGCCTCATCAACCCATCACTACCATTTAGTGGTCAATACAAGTTTCAATCAATCAAAAAAAAACATCAATTTGTACGTAAACAATGGAATAATTAAATAGGGATTTGTTTAATAACAAAATAAGGCTATTATAAATTATAATGATTATATTATTCGTGAAACTTCTTAGGGTGCTGTCTCCCTAAGAAAATTTGCAATTGTTTTGTTGTGGTTTGAGATGATTTGTCGTATATTGTTCATGCAGCTGTAGCTCAATTTAATGTTGTTCTTGTTGAATACTTTTCTTAGGGTGCTGTCTCCCTAAGAAAAGTATTCAACAAGAACAACATTAAATTGAGCTACAGCTGCATGAACAATATACGACAAATCATCTCAAACCACAACAAAACAATTGCAAATGAGCCGTCGGCCCCCAGACAGAGCGACTCCAAAACCAACAAAGGATGTAACTGTCGAAAGAAACCTGATTGCCCTCTCAACGGGGGGTGCTTACAAACATCAGTTGTCTACCAATCTAAGGTAATACGCAAGGACATTAACACATCCGACACATATGTAGGATTAACCGAGGGAGAATTCAAAACCAGATGGAACAATCACAAGGCTTCTTTCAGGAACAAAAACCTGCGAAATACCACAGAACTCAGCAAACACATTTGGGACCTCAAAGACAATAATGTTGAATATTCAATAACATGGCAAATTCTTGCATCCAGCACACCTTACAATAGTGGTAATAAAAGATGCAACCTATGCTTGAAAGAGAAACTGTTTATTATTTACCGTCCAGACCTGTCATCCCTCAACAAGCGCAGCGAAATTGTAACAGCATGCCGCCATAGACGGAAACACCTCCTAGGTAACACATGAGCCAATCACCACGCCCCTAAGCCAGCCTGTACCCACCCACTCTGTGCCCTATATAAACCATGGTATGCGAATGCTCCCATTAAAATCTCCTGATGATTGAGGGTACCCCCCCCCCCCTCATGAAACAGGCCTGTAGAGATGAAATAGTCTTGTGATTTTTTTCCCACACATACATATATTGCGCTCTACTACGGTATCGAGCACTATTTTTTTGATAACCTTATTAAGACATATATATATATATACATACATACATACATACCCATATATATATATATATATATATATATAAAATATATATATATATATACATATATATATATATATATATATATCTACATCCTGAAAATATGCAAACAAAACTGTGTTTAGATAATTGATACTTTAAACTTGCATAAATAAATCTTAAAGATATAACATAACTTGGCTTCTGAGAGCTTCAAAATGTAATGAATAAAATGCTAAAGTTGTTGATAAAGAAGCAATTATTTTAATAATTAAATATGGTCATTATAAATGAATTATTATGATCATTTAAAATTAATTATTTCATATATGTTTATTTTAATGTATGATTCTATAGCTGGATGTAATAAGGAGTCAGAAAAAATACAAATAAAAACACAATTAATTTTGATGTTTTTAGCAAAATATAGTAAAAATGTATTTATTTATTTTTGTAATTAATAAATATGTTTATTTTTAGGTAAGATAAACATAATCATAGAATTTATCTCTAGTCTGGATGATTTAGTTCTTGTCACCATGTTGTCCTCCTGTCATAAAAAAAAGGCTGTCCTCACTCAGGTCCGCATGGAGCTGGAGGGGGCGTGGCCTCCAGCTCCGGCCGAAAATCGGGAGAATATTTGTCGCGGGAGGTTTTCGGGTGAGGCGCTGAATTTCGGGAGTCTCCCGGAAAATTCGGGAGGGTTGGCAAGTATGCATTAAAAGGAGGGAATTCCGTCGACGGAAACGAAATAATTCGGTTATAGTTATTTATTTATTTTTTTAAACGACGAGTTGAGTTGAGAAAATATGATTAAATATAATAAAAGTAACGAGTGTGGTGTTTTGAGGAGGTTAAAAAGGCAGCTAACAACAACTAACGTCACCAATGAGGGCGACGGCGCAGCTCGTATTTGTGATAACAACAGACGTCGTCATTTCAGCAAAGTCTCGTATTGTGCAACTTTGTGGCTTATTCCTTACATCGGTGCGGTCGTGTGTCCAATTCCACGCTTTAAAAAGCCCGAAAAGTCTTAAATGAACTTTCCCCAACTCACCTAAACGGTGGAAAGGAGGCTGCTATAAACAAGATCCTATTGGTCCATCATGCCGTCAATCAACAGCGAGTCCAATTCTCATTGGTTGGTTCATGCAGACCGCACTCTCTTATGTGTCATATTAAAATCAACACTGAATAGATTTTAGGAGGAAACACGATATTTGTTATTTTATTTCAACATTATTTTAATCTGCATTGGCGCTTTAAATAGTGTGGTGTTATTAATAAAATCCCAAAGCAGATCTTACTGCGCGTCATGCTAATTTCCTGCACGGCACTTTATTTTGAAGGAACAGACGGATATTGCTTCCTGTTAGCACACAAACCACATCAGCTTGACTCCTTGACAAGGAGGCAGCAGCTCTTTCGCCTTATTTATAACTCATTTGTATATTTTCACACTTTATGCTGCTTATTAGTCGTGCTTCAATGACGAACCTTTCGTTGGCGGGCGTCACCGCCGTCTGCGTCTTTTGGTGAGTTACTTTATGTTGGATATTAGTGGCAATTCTTACCGTTATAATTCAGCCTTGAGTGGCACTTCCGCCAAAGTTTTGACAATAACTCTCATTTGGTGTCATAGTTCGATAAAACAACATATATGTCTACTATTAGTCTATATAGTCTATTTTGTAAAGTGCAGGTTGTGTCATTGTGTGCACTTTTGAATTCATACTGTGTCGACTTTTGCTTCCTGTTTTCTTCAAACTTCATTCAGTAATAACATGAGGCGGGGAAACATCCGGTTGGTTCAAAATAAGACTTGTTGGTCAAGTTTGTGGTGTTTGTGTGTGGTGTTGTTCAATGTCATAATAATACATTGATATATTTAATGTTGCTCTTTCGCAAGACTCCTTGCGAGGTTTAGACCGATATGGGGTTTTCAAGGCCGATAAGTCATATTCATTTGCAGTATCAATCAATCAATGTTTATTTATATAGCCCTAAATCACAAGTGTCTCAAAGGGCTGCACAAGCCACAACGACATCCTCGGTACAGAGCCCACATAAGGGCAAGGAAAAACTCACCCCAGTGGGACGTCGATGTGAATGACTATGAGAAACCTTGGAGAGGACCGCATATGTGGGTAACCCCCCCGCCCTCTAGGGGTAAAAGTTGTTTCAACATGAATAGTATATGTCAGTAAGGCTTTAAGTTGTTTTTTAGGAAACATGGAACCAGTAGCAACATAATGTTTTTATTGATTGATTGAAACTTTTATTAGTAGATTGCACAGTGAAGTACATATTC
This sequence comes from Nerophis lumbriciformis, assembly GCF_033978685.3. Taxonomy (NCBI): domain Eukaryota; kingdom Metazoa; phylum Chordata; class Actinopteri; order Syngnathiformes; family Syngnathidae; genus Nerophis; species Nerophis lumbriciformis. The sequence continues at coordinate 8,206,331 of NC_084552.2, read as the reverse complement.
CGTACAATTGACCACTAAATGGTAACTCCCCAATAAGTTTTTCAACTTGTTTAAGTCGGGGTCCACGTTAATCAATTCATGGTACAAATATATACTATCATCATAATACAGTCATCACACAAGATAATCATCAGAGTATATACATTGAATTATTTACATTATTTACAATCCGGGGTGTGGGATATAGGGTGGGGGGGCGGGGGGGTTATATTTGGTTGATATCAACACTTCAGTCATCAACAATTGCATCATCAGAGAAATGGACATTGAAACCGTGTAGGTCTGACTTGGTAGGATATGTACAGCAAGTAGTGGACATAGAGAGAGAGATCAGAAAGCATAAGAATAAGTATCTACATTTTATTATTTACATTTGATTATTTACAATCCGGGGAGGTGGCATGTGGAGGGGGGACGGTGTTAGTTTAGGGTTGAAGTTTCCTGGAGGTGTTCTTTTAGTGCAGTTTTGAAGGAGGATAGAGATGCCCTTTCTTTTACACCTGTTACTCTTGCTATCTTGAAATATTTTGGTATTTGGCCTTGTGTAATTGAGAGGTTTATTATGTGCGTGATGATTGGGGCAATGGTGGTGGCAGAGTCCCTGAGGAATCTGGAGGGGATATTGTCAAGGCCGGTGGCCTTGTTTGGGTGGAGCGCGCTCAATTTTTCATATATTTAATGTTGCTCTTTCGCAAGACTTCTTGCAAGGGTTAGACCCATATGGGTTTTTTCAAGGCCGATAAGTCATATTCATTTGCAGTAAAAGTTGTTTCAACATGAATAGTATATGTCAGTAAGGCTTTAAGTTGTTTTTTAGGAAACATGGAACCAGTAGCAACATGATGTTTTATGCGGCGCTAATGTTGTGGTTATTTAGTAGCAAAAAAAAACATCTTTATTAAGTGTGTCTAAGAGCGTTGACATTTGCATTTCAAATGATAGAAATAATGGACAATAGGAGTCATTTTTATTCTTGATTGAAAATTAGGCTCCAGCAAAAAGAACTTTACTCATGCAGGGCAACAGGGCTGTGGTTATTTATCTACTTCACTAATTATTATTTTTTTAAATACTAAATATTGGTGTCGTATGTGCGTATGTCGTATCTGCTAAGTAGCTCTGTTGTAGCCATCCATCCATTTCCTACCGCTTGTTCCTTTCGAGGTCGCGGGGGGTGCTGGAGCCTATCTCAGCTGCATTCGGGCGGAAGGCGGGGTTCACTCCGGACAAGTTGCCACTTCATCACAGGGCCAACACAGATAAACAACATTCACACACTAGGGACTAGAGATGCGCGGATAGGCAATTTATTTCATCCGCAACCGCGTCAGAAAGTCGTCAACCATCCGCCATCCACCCGATGTAACGTTTGATCAGAACTGCACCCGCCCGCCATCCGCCCGTTGTTATATATCTAATATTAATAAAAAAAAAAAAAAAAAGGGTGAAAACTACGCGAATTGCACCTTGTGCAGACAAGATTTTTCGATCGGACACGGAGGAATTAGCGATGTAAAAGACCACGTTGGGACAAAAAAACACAAGTCTAATGCCGTTGCTAGCGATACAAGTGGAAAACTTTCAACGTTTTTCGTCGCCCAAACAGATTCTTTGGATGTGATAAATGCCGAAGTTTTATTTACGGAGGCAATAATTGAGCATGGACTTCCAATCGCACTGGCTGATCACATGGGACAGTTAATAATGTAATGCAACCTTTAAAAATCATTACGCGGTGATCGCGATCCCAAAAATAAACTTTTCTTGCATGATAATGTCCAGAAAAATTTGCTTTATATTACTATAGAGTCCTTTTAACGAATGAGTTTGATGGTTTATCACAAACCTTAAATGAAATTCCATGGCCACCGTCCTGCTCTCTATATCAACCAGGGTGAGCCCCACCCCTTTCGTGAGCGCACTGCGAAAGCGGACGAGGCGGGGTGTCGGTGCGGTGGGCGCGGTAGTGACCCTGGACGTGCGTCGGGCCCTTCTCGCGGATCGCCTCAGCTACGGCTCCCGGTGGGGCCCTCTCGGGGGAAGGGGCCTCGGTCGCGGACCCCGGCGAGGCGTCCCTTCTCCGCTCCGTAAAAGTGTCCATCTCTTTTCTTTTTTTTTCTTCTGTTGTGGCATATGCAGCAGGTGCCTGCTCGTTTTTCGTATGTGGGTAACAACATTTAACTATGTATATATATTTCCGAATTGGTTTAACTGCCACCCGCAAAAAAAATAAAAAAAATATCTAATTAATCCGCCCGACCCGACCCGCGAGCGGATAAAATCTTATTGTTTTTAATTTCATCCGCCCGATCCGCGGATAATCCGCGGACTCCGCGGTTGTGTCCGCAAACCGCGCATCTCTACTAGGGACCATTTAGTGTTGCCAATCAACCTATCCCCAGGTGCATGTCTTTGGAGGTGGGAGGGGCCTATCCCCAGGTGCATGATTTGGAGGTGGGAGGGGCCTATCCCCAGGTGCATGTCTTTGGAGGTGGGAGGAAGCCGGAGTAGAACCCACGCAGTCAGGGGAAGAACATGCACACTCCACACAGAAAGATCCCCAGCCCAGGATTGAACCCAGGACCTTTGTATTGTGAGGCAGACGCACTAACCCCATTCCACCGTGCTGCCCAGCTCTGTTGTAGTTGTTAAATTTTTTTTTTAAAAAGACAGATATACGTCAAAATGCCAAATATCGGTCCATCTCTACTTTTTGCCTTTTAAAATTTTTTTTTTTAAAAATTCACATTTGAAGACATGACTTGACCACGGTGTAAAATAAAATGGCGCAAACGTGTCGTCATGCCAGGTGATGGACGAGCGGCCGTTAGAGGCGAGCGACGAAGAGCGAGTCGTGTTGCGAGAAGACACCCGTCGGCGGAGAAGGAAGAAGGCCATCATGGCGTCCGCCTGCAGCTCCATGGATCACATCACCGTGGAGTTCGTACTTCCCACTACGGCAAGGGGTGGGGCCGGCCCTGACTCTCTGCAACTGGAGGTGGCGGGCAACTGGACGGTGGAACAGGTCGCTGGACGTGTGGTGGACTCACTGTCACTCAGGGCGGCTTTAAACAATTCTCCGCTCCTCAGGTGAAAGCTCAGGTGTGGCTGAAGGCGGTGACGTCCAATCTCTGTCCGGAATTCTACCAGCGCTTTTCTCCGGACCACTGCATCCTGCTCTACCAGAAGAAAGGCAACATGTGTGAGATCTACGACAAGCACCAAGTCTTCCAGACACTGGACTGCATCCGCTACTGGAAAGGTTGGCACCACCACAACATTCTGTCTACGCTTTTTGCTGCACGATAACTCGGGCGAGGAGTCTTTGAGCAGCGCACCATTCAATTGCATTCTTGGGGTAAAGATTCCAAATCCATACTTTTGAATAACTGTGGGTGCCAGTTCTATGACTAACTACATTCCTCCATAAAAATAGATCAACAGCTCGGATCAACTACGATATTACTTAAAATAAAACTGGTGTCTTTAACCCTTGTGTAATGTTCATATTGTTGTTCCTCAGCCAGCGTTTGTGGGTCTGATGGACCCCTTGCAATTTGTGGCTTTTAATGCCTCACAATCAAACACTTTTATGTTTAAATACTGAACATATGTTTAAATTATCCCAATAAACATCTGTTCAGTATTTTAACATAAAAGTGTTTGATTGTGAGGCATTAAAAGCCACAAAATGCAACGGGTCCATCAGACCCACAAACGCTGGCTGAGTAACAACAATATGAATGTTGCACAAAAAATTTCTCTGCCAGTTTCTGCATCCCACAGGGATTCTTCTTTTGTGTTTCTGCACCTGCGGTTCCCACACAAGGTTGCAACATTGTTTGTCAACACTGTCTGCTCTCATTTTCTCGCACATTTGACCCTCTGATGTTCTGTGTACCTACACTCTGTCCTCCTCCTGTCTAGGCCTGCTGTGTGTGTGTGTGTGTGTGTGTGTGTGTGTGTGTGTGTGTGTGTGTGTGTGTGTGTGTGTGTGTGGTACACAGAACAATTTCCACACTTCTATTAGCCCCGGGTCCAGTGGACCCGGACATCTTATATGCATACGTGCCAACCCTCCCGGATTTTCCGGGAGACTCCCGAAATTCAGCACCTCTCCCGAAAACCTCCTGGGACACATTTTCTCCCGAAAATCTCCCGAAATTCAGGCGGAGCTGGAGGCCACGCCCCCTCCAGCTCCATGCGGACCTGAGTCCGCTTTCCCACAATATAAAGAACGTCTACAGTAAAGCAGTCCGTCTGCCGTAAACAGCAATGTTGTGACACTCTTAAACAGGACAATACTGCCATCTAGTGCATTTGATGAAAGCACTTTTGTGCGTGCCACACAGCAATGCATAATCAGAGAGGGTGTTCAGCATGGTTAGAAAGATAGTGACAGAGAATAGAACAAGGATGGACAATTCAACCCTTAACTCAACAATGAGTAGATGAGTGTTATGTGTGTGTGTATATGTGTAAATAAATGAACACTGAAATTCAAGTATTTCTTTTATTTATATATATATATATATATATATATATGTATATGTATATGTGTGTATATATATATATATATATATATATATATATATATATATATATAGCTAGAATTCACTGAAAGTCAATTATTTCTTATATATACAGGTAAAAGCCAGTAAATTAGAATATTTTGAAAAACTTGATTTATTTCAGTAATTGCATTCAAAAGGTGTAACTTGTACATTATATTTATTCATTGCACACAGACTGATGCATTCAAATGTTTATTTCATTTAATTTTGATGATTTGAAGTGGCAACAAATGAAAATCCAAAATTCCGTGTGTCACAAAATTAGAATATTACTTAAGGCTAATTCAAAAAAGGGATTTTTAGAAATGTTGGTCAACTGAAAAGTATGAAAATGAAAAATATGAGCATGTACAATACTCAATACTTGGTTGGAGCTCCTTTTGCCTCAATTACTGCGTTAATGCGGCGTGGCATGAAGTCGATGAGTTTCTGGCACTGCTCAGGTGTTATGAGAGCCCAGGTTGCTCTGATAGTGGCCTTCAACTCTTCTGCGTTTTTGGGTCTGGCATTCTGCATCTTCCTTTTCACAATACCCCACAGATTTTCTATGGGGCTAAGGTCAGGGGAGTTGGCGGGCCAATTTAGAACAGAAATACCATGGTCCGTAAACCAGGCACGGGTAGATTTTGCGCTGTGTGCAGGCGCCAAGTCCTGTTGGAACTTGAAATCTCCATCTCCATAGAGCAGGTCAGCAGCAGGAAGCATGAAGTGCTCTAAAACTTGCTGGTAGGCGGCTGCGTTGACCCTGGATCTCAGGAAACAGAGTGGACCGACACCAGCAGATGACATGGCACCCCAAACCATCACCCAACCATGCAAATTTTGCATTTCCTTTGGAAATAGAGGTCCCAGAGTCTGGAGGAAGACAGGAGAGGCACAAGATCCACGTTGCCTGAAGTCTAGTGTAAAGTTTCCACCATCAGTGATGGTTTGGGGTGCCATGTCATCTGCTGGTGTCGGTCCACTCTGTTTCCTGAGATCCAGGGTCAACGCAGCCGTCTACAGCAAGTTTTAGAGCACTTCATGCTTCCTGCTGCTGACCTGCTCTATGGAGATGGAGATTTCAAGTTCCAACAGGACTTGGCGCCTGCACACAGCGCAAAATCTACCTGTGCCTGGTTTACGGACCATGGTATTTCTGTTCTAAATTGGCTTGCCAACTCCCCTGACCTTAGCCCCATAGAAAATCTGTGGGGTATTGTGAAAAGGAAGATGCAGAATGCCAGACCCAAAAACGCAGAAGAGTTGAAGGCCACTATCAGAGCAACCTGGGCTCTCATAACACCTGAGCAGTGCCAGAAACTCATCGACTCCATGCCACGCCGCATTAACGCAGTAATTGAGGCAAAAGGAGCTCCAACCAAGTATTGAGTATTGTACATGCTCATATTTTTCATTTTCATACTTTTCAGTTGGCCAACATTTCTAAAAATCCCTTTTTTGTATTAGCCTTAAGTAATATTCTAATTTTGTGACACACGGAATTTTGGATTTTCATTTGTTGCCACTTCAAATCATCAAAATTAAATGAAATAAACATTTGAATGCATCAGTCTGTGTGCAATGAATAAATATAATGTACAAGTTACACCTTTTGAATGCAATTACTGAAATAAATCAAGTTTTTCAAAATATTCTAATTTACTGGCTTTTACCTGTGTATATATATATATCTATATATCCATCCATCCATCCATTTACTACCGCTTATTCCCTTCGGGGTCGCGGGGATATATATATATATATATATATATATATATATATATATATATATATATATATATATATATATATATATATATATATTAATATTAATATATATATATATATATATATATATTAATATTAATATATATATATATATATATATATATATATATATATATATATATATATGAAATACTTGACTTGGTGAATTCTAGCTGTAAATATACTCCTCCCCTCTTAACCACGGCCCCAACCACGCCCCTGCCCCAACCACGCCCCCCGCACCCAGCTCCCGAAATTGGAGGTCTCAAGGTTGGCAAGTATGCTTATATGTAATAGAAATGTGTAGGCGGGGTGTATGGTGTGTGTGGTCATTAAATATGTATTTTGATATATGTTCTTCACAGAAAATGAGCCAAAGTCATTGAGTCTCAGTTTGAAAAATTAACTAATTGTATCATTTGAAGGGAATAAGCGGTAAAAAATGGATGGATGGATGGATTTTTCTTTTAATAAACAATGAAAACGGGTCCCACAGACCCGAACACCACACAAACTAAAACTTTACCCAAACATTTAATAAAGTCAAATACATTTAATAAAGTCAAATAAAAACTAGAATTTTTAAATTCTGGTAGGAGTTACGTGTGAACGCCCTATGTGGGCCAGCCGCCCAACAGCCGACACGCGTGATTGGAACTGAAATGCTTTAATGTCCAAGGTGAGTCAGTGTTGGCGCTAGGAATTTTCAAAAGGGACCCCATCAAGTCATATTAATTGGGAGCAAAATTTGTGCGTTTAAAAAATTTAGTTAGTTAAAATGCAGTGTTTTACATTTCAGTGTGTAAAAATTCTGCATATGAAAATATTATTTGTTGTTTGGAAACTCAAGACCCACGTGCGGTAAATTAAATATGCAGTGCTAAATTAATACATTTGAACAAATGAAAAAAAACTGCGACTTATAATCCGAAAAATACGGTAAATGTATTCAGTTATAAAAATTAATTCGCTTTCTTCTTTCCTTCATGGGTCTAAACTTTACCACTGCCGGTATTTTTGTCTATATTTGTATTGAATAAGTTGTAGGTGTATTTATTTCAGTATAAAAGTGTTTTGCTTGGGTGATGAAATGATGATAAAGGTGTGCCAGAGCATACATACATATGACAAATGTCATTGATTATTCTCACCTGTATGTTGATCATCAGTCTTTTAAAACTACACTTTCATGGCAAATAATGCCAACAAACTTAGAATTTGGCAAGTTACTTTCAATGTCATTTAATAGAGTGGCACTCTAGCTTTTCATCTCTGGCTTGGTGATGGCCATAAGCTGTGTGTTCCCCTTTAAGAATGGCGGTATGTGGGGTGAGTGAGGTGTGTAAGTGAGTGGGCGAGTTAGGAGAGGGAGCGCTCGCATGGTGGATGTTCTTTGTGGAAAACATCAATAAAGACTTGGAACAAATGGTCATTCCGACCAAAGAGCGGAACTGTAGGAGCCAAATGGGAGGGTGTTTCTTGGTGCCTGGTGAGGATGGATCTTTGAAAGTCAGTGCACCTGGTCTTAAAGGTCTTCTTTTTCTTAGCCCGTTTACATGGCGTGCAAAACATCTTTCATCTTCATAAGTCAGACATTTGCTGAAAAGTGGCTCCTGAAGACACTTTTTATTGAAGCTTTGCTTCTTGGCTTTATTGCTGGCCTTGACCAAAACAATAACACGCGGGAGTCCAAATACCGCAAATGCAGTATTTGTAATTGATAAAACTTTCGGCGAATCAAAATGTAAGAAATTGTACCGGAAAGTTCATTACTTTAAAAGTCGACCAATAAAAACGCAATAAACCGGGACGGAAGTTTGACTCTGCAAATATAAACAAAGCAAAACACCGGCGGAAAGCGATGATGGATACAAAAACAAGTAAACCGGAGTTTTGACCTGGGGAAGGCAGGGTCAGTGAAAAAAACAAAAACTGGCGGCCTTCCGGAAATGCGTCCTTTCTGATTTCAGTGCGTAAAAAGACACAGAAAGTGTGTTAACACCAACAGTGTGAGTGGAGTGTGTGGATGTTGGAACGGTTGGAATCGGTGGAGAAATGTGGGATATGGAGAGTTTTGTGTATTAATTGCCTATTCATTTTCAATGGGGGTAAATCCTGGCAATTCCGGGTAATTAGGGAATTTTCCGAACCGGGAAACATGCTGACTTGAATGTCCGGGGCGAGTGGAGTGTGTGGATGGTGGAACGCTTCAAGTTGGATAAGAAATGTGGAATATGCAGCAGATTGTATGATGCCCATTCATTGTCAATTGAGGGAAGTTTTCATGAAATTCCGGGAAAATCGTGAATTTGCTGAAAGAGAAAACATGTTTTGCGTTTGATATATCGGAAGAGTAGTGTTTGTGGACGGTTAGAAGTGGGTTTAAAAAAAGGTGGTACATTTTGAGAATTTAATGCACCGTAGAACTATGAATATGTCCATTAATTTGAAGGGGAATTTCCTGGAAATGTTGGAATTTTTTGAAAACCGGGAATTTTTTAAATTATTGATACTAGTTGTATCAATAACTACTAATTGTCCTCGACGATATGAGTGGGTTGGTGTTGGAATTTTTGGAATCGGTTGAAAAATGTTGATGTAGTAACAGTTTGAATTGAGAATGGATATTTTGGAATTCCTGGAACTTCGGGAAAATTTGTACAAACAAAAAAAGATAGGAACATTTGTTGTCCCACCTAGAGGAATGTTTGGAAGGTGAAATGGTCAAAAACGCTTGAACGGTGTAGACTGTGAAAACTTTCCAGGAAGAGGTAAAAATAGGCCTTTGAAAATCCGGGAATTTTTGGAATTTCTTTGAACTTGGAAAATGGTAGTTTGATTTTCCAGGGCGAGTAGAGTTTGTGGATAGTGGAACTGTTCAAATTGGATAAGAAATGTGGAATATGCAGCAGATTGTATAATGCCCATTCAGTGTCAATTGGGGGAAAATTCCGTGAAATTCCGGAAAAATCTGGAATTTGGGGAAAGAGAAAACATGTTTTGTGTTCGATATATCGGAAGTGTAGTGTGTGTGGATGGTTGGAATTGGGTTTAAAAATGGTGCTACCTTTTGAGAATTTAGTGCATCGTAGAACTATGAATATGTCCATTAATTTGAAGGGGAATTTCCTGGAAATTTAGGAATTTTGTGAAAACGGGACATTTTTGAAATGATTGATACTAGCACAATTGTCCTAGACGATATGAATGGGTTGGTGTTGGAATTTTTGGAATCGGTTGAAAATTGTTGATGTAGTAACAGTTTGAATTGAGAATGGATATTTTAGAATTCCTGGAATTTCGGGAAAATTTGTACAAACAAAAAAAAATAGGAATATTTGTTGTCCGACCAAGAGGAATGTTTGGAATTGAAATTATCAAAAACGCTTCAACGGTGTGGACTGTGAAAACTTTCTAGGGAGAGGTAAAAATAGGGGTTTGAAAATCCGGGAATTTCCGGAATTTTTTTTAACTTGGAAAATGGTAGTTTGATTTTCCAGGGCGAGTTGAGTCTGTGGATAGTGGAACTGTTCAAATTGGATAAGAAATGTGGAATATGCAGCAGATTGTATAATGCCTATTCAGTGTCAATTAGGGGAAAATTCCGTGAAATTCCGGAAAAATCTGGAATTTTGGGAAAGAGAAAATATGTTTTGCGTTCGATATATCAGAAGAGTAGTGTGTGTGGATGGTTGGAATTGGGTTTAAAAATGGTGCTGCATTTTGAGAATTTAATGCATCGTAGAACTATGAATGTGTCCGTTAATTTGAAGGGGAATTTCCTGGAAATTTAGGAATTTTGTGAAAACGGGGAATTTTTGAAATGATTGATACTAGCACAATTGTCCTAGACGATATGAATGGGTTGGTGTTGGACTTTTTGGAATCGGTTGAAAATTGTTGATGTAGTAACAGTTTGAATTGAGAATGGATATTTTAGAATTCCTGGAATTTCGGGAAAATTTGTACAAACAAAAAAAAAAAGGAATATTTGTTGTCCGACCAAGAGGAATGTTTGGAATTGAAATGATCAAAAACGCTTCAACGGTGTGGACTGTGAAAACTTTCCAGGGAGAGGTAAAAATAGGGGTTTGAAAATCCGGGAATTTCCAGAATTTTTTTTAACTTGGAAAATGGTAGTTTGATTTTCCAGGGCGAGTTGAGTCTGTGGATAGTGGAACTGTTCAAATTGGATAAGAAATGTGGAATATGCAGCAGATTGTATAATGCCTATTCAGTGTCAATTAGGGGAAAATTCCGTGAAATTCCGGAAAAATCTGGAATTTTGGGAAAGAGAAAACATGTTTTGCGTTCGATATATCAGAAGAGTAGTGTGTGTGGATGGTTGGAATTGGGTTTCAAAATTGTGCTACATTTTGAGAATTTAGTGCATCGTAGAACTATGAATGTGTCCGTTAATTTGAAGGGGAATTTCCTGGAAATTTAGGAATTTTTTGAAAACCGGGAATGTTTTTAATTATTGATACTAGCACAATTGTCCTAGACGATATGAATGGGTTGGTGTTGGAATTTCTGGAATCGGTTGAAAAATGTAGAAGTAGTAACAGTTTGAATTGAGAATGGATATTTTGGAATTTCGGGAAAATTTGTACAAACAATAAAAAATAGGAACATTTGTTGTCCAACCAAGAGGAATGTTTGGAAAGTGAAATGGTCAAAAACGCTTGAACGTTGTGGACTGTGAAAACTTTCCAGGAAGAGGTCAAAATAGGGTTTTGGAAATCCGGGAATTTCTGGAATTTTTTTGAACTTGGAAAATGGTGGTTTGATTTTCCAGGGCGAGTGAAGTGTGTGGCTGGTGGAACTGTTCACATTGGATAAGAAATGTGGAATATGCAGCAGATTGTATAATGCCCATTCATTGTCAATTGGGGGAAAATTCTGTGAGATTCCAGAAAAATCTGGAATTTTGGGAAAGAGAAAACATGTTTTACGTTTGATATATCAGAAGAGTAGTGTGTGTGGATGGTTGGAATTGGGTTTAAAAATGGTGCTACATTTTGAGAATTTAGTGCATCGTAGAACTATGAATGTGTCCATTAATTTGAAGGGGAATTTCCTGGAAATTTAGGAATTTTGTGAAAACGGGGAATTTTTGAAATGATTGATACTAGCACAATTGTCCTAGACGATATGAATGGGTTGGTGTTGGAATTTCTGGAATCGGTTGAAAAATTTAGAAGTAGTAACAGTTTGAATTGAGAATGGATATTTTGGAATTTCGGGAAAATTTGTACAAACATAAAAAATAGGAACATTTGTTGTCCGACCAAGAGGAATGTTTGGAATTGAAATGGTCAAAAACGCTTGAATGGTGTGGACTGTGAAAACTTTCCAGGAAGAGGTAAAAATAGGGCTTTGGAAATCCGGGAATTTCTGGAATTTTTTTGAACTTGGAAAATGGTGGTTTGATATTCCAGGACGAGTGAAGTGTGTGGCTGGTGGAACTGTTCTAATTGGATAAGAAATGTGGAATATGCAGCAGATTGTATAATGCCTATTCAGTGTCAATTAGGGGAAAATTCCGTGAAATTCCGGAAAAATCTGGAATTTTGGGAAAGAGAAAACATGTTTTGCGTTCGATATATCAGAAGAGTAGTGTGTGTGGATGGTTGGAATTGGGTTTAAAAATGGTGCTGCATTTTGAGAATTTAATGCATCGTAGAACTATGAATGTGTCCGTTAATTTGAAGGGGAATTTCCTGGAAATTTAGGAATTTTTTGAAAACCGGGAATTTTTTTAAATTATTCATACTAGCACAATTGTCCTAGACGATATGAATGGGTTGGTGTTGGAATTTCTGGAATCGGTTGAAAAATGTAGAAGTAGTAACAGTTTGAATTGAGAATGGATATTTTGGAATTTCGGGAAAATTTGTACAAACAATAAAAAATAGGAACATTTGTTGTCCAACCAAGAGGAATGTTTGGAAAGTGAAATGGTCAAAAACGCTTGAACGTTGTGGACTGTGAAAACTTTCCAGGAAGAGGTAAAAATAGGGCTTTGGAAATCCGGGAATTTCTGGAATTTTTTTGAACTTGGAAAATGGTAGTTTGATTTTCCAGGGCGAGTGAAGTGTGTGGCTGGTGGAACTGTTCACATTGGATAAGAAATGTGGAATATGCAGCAGATTGTATAATGCCCATTCATTGTCAATTGGGGGAAAATTCTGTGAGATTCCAGAAAAATCTGGAATTTTGGGAATGAGAAAACATGTTTTGTGTTCGATATATCAGAAGAGTAGTGTGTGTGGATGGTTGGAATTGGGTTTCAAAATGGTGCTACATTTTGAGAATTTAGTGCATCGTAGAACTATGAATGTGTCCATTAATTTGAAGGGGAATTTCCTGGAAATTTAGGAATTTTGTGAAAACGGGGAATTTTTGAAATGATTAATAGTAGCACAATTGTCCTTGACGAAATGAATGGGTTGGTGTAGGAATTTTTGGAATCGGTTGAAAAATGTTGATGTAGTAACAGTTTGAATTGAGAATGGATATTTTGGAATTTCGGGAAAATTTGTACAAACATAAGAAATAGGAACATTTGTTGTCCGACCAAGAGGAATGTTTGGAATTGAAATGGTCAAAAACGCTTGAATGGTGTGGACTGTGAAAACTTTCCAGGAAGAGGTCAAAATAGGGTTTTGGAAATCCGGGAATTTCTGGAATTTTTTTGAACTTGGAAAATGGTGGTTTGATTTTCCAGGACGAGTGAAGTGTGTGGCTGGTGGAACTGTTCTAATTGGATAAGAAATGTGGAATATGCAGCAGATTGTATAATGCCCATTCATTGTCAATTGGGGGAAAATTCTGTGAGATTCCAGAAAAATCTGGAATTTTGGGAAAGAGAAAACATGTTTTACGTTCGATATATCAGAAGAGTAGTGTGTGTGGATGGTTGGAATTGGGTTTAAAAATGGTGCTACATTTTGAGAATTTAGTGCATCGTAGAACTATGAATGTGTCCGTTAATTTGAAGGGGAATTTCCTGGAAATTTAGGAATTTTGTGAAAACGGGAAATTTTTGAAATGATTGATACTAGCACAATTGTCCTAGACGATATGAATGGGTTGGTGTTGGAATTTTTGGAATCTGTTGAAAAATGTAGAAGTAGTAACAGTTTGAATTGAGAATGGATATTTTGGAATTTCGGGAAAATTTGTACAAACATAAGAAATAGGAACATTTGTTGTCCGACCAAGAGGAATGTTTGGAATTGAAATGGTCAAAAACGCTTGAATGGTGTGGACTGTGAAAACTTTCCAGGAAGAGGTCAAAATAGGGTTTTGGAAATCCGGGAATTTCTGGAATTTTTTTGAACTTGGAAAATGGTGGTTTGATTTTCCAGGGCGAGTGAAGTGTGTGGCTGGTGGAACTGTTCTAATTGGATAAGAAATGTGGAATATGCAGCAGATTGTATAATGCCTATTCATTGTCAATTGGGGGAAAATTCTGTGAGATTCCAGAAAAATCTGGAATTTTGGGAATGAGAAAACATGTTTTGTGTTCGATATATCAGAAGAGTAGTGTGTGTGGATGGTTGGAATTGGGTTTAAAAATGGTGCTACATTTTGAGAATTTAGTGCATCGTAGAACTATGAATGTGTCCGTTAATTTGAAGGGGAATTTCCTGGAAATTTAGGAATTTTTTGAAAACCGGGAATTTTTTAAATTATTCATACTAGCACAATTGTCCTAGACGATATGAATGGGTTGGTGTTGGAATTTCTGGAATCGGTTGAAAAATGTAGAAGTAGTAACAGTTTGAATTGAGAATGGATATTTTGGAATTTCGGGAAAATTTGTACAAACAATAAAAAATAGGAACATTTGTTGTCCAACCAAGAGGAATGTTTGGAATTGAAATGGTCAAAAACGCTTGAATGGTGTGGACTGTGAAAACTTTCCAGGAAGAGGTCAAAATAGGGTTTTGGAAATCCGGGAATTTCTGGAATTTTTTTGAACTTGGAAAATGGTGGTTTGATTTTCCAGGGCGAGTGAAGTGTGTGGCTGGTGGAACTGTTCTAATCGGGTCAGAAATGTGGAAGCTGTGCATGTTTGAAAATGTTCTCATTCATTTTCAATGTGCAAAATGTCCCGGAAAACCGTGAATTCTGGGTAATCCGGGATATTTATAAAAAAAATTTTTTGGAGAGCTCAGCATTTTATTTTTTGTAATCAATTAGGAATCGTGATTCACTTGAAAATCTTTTTTTTTTTTTTTTTTTGACACCCCTCATAATTGATAATCAACTTGTGTTGTTTCTTTAAGCGTTGAAGAAAGAGGTGGGCCGGATCAAGCTGGTTCCTCATCCGCAGCCGTCAGACCAGACGCTTCAGTACCAGCACTACCTCAACTACCTGATTGGCTACGACGTCACCGACGTCAGCAACGTGCACGACGACGAGCTGGAGTTCACCCGCAGGAAGCTGCTGACGCCGCGGCGCATCCAACTGATGGACCGCGATGCCAAGCTGTACTCCATGGACCCCTGGGTGACACACAAGCCGCTGCCCGAGCACCTTTTAGGGAAGGTAAGGTGTTATTGATGCTTTATCAGTATCATGCTTTAAACCCCGCTTGGAAAAGATGTGCACGTCAAAACATGCTCATTGTAGCCATCAATCCTCACTCAGTTTAGAATAGAATAGAATAGAAAGTACTTTATTGATCCCTGGGGGAAATTCAGCACCACAGTTCACTCACAATAAACACTTAGGTATTTTTTACATGTGAATAATATAAATGCAGTCTATTATACAACATTATTCACATGTGAATAATATACATACAGTCTATTATACAGCATTATTCACATGTGAATAATATAAATACAGTCTATTATACAGCATTATTCACATGTGAATAATATAAATACAGTCTATTATACAGCATTATTCACATGTGAATAATGCTGTATAATAGACTGTATTAGCATTATTCACATGTGAATAATATAAATACAGTCTATTATACAGCATTATTCACATGTGAATAATATAAATATAGTCTATTATACAGCATTATTCACATGTGAATAATATAAATACAGTCTATTATACAGCATAATTCACATGTGAATAATATAAATACAGTCTATTATACAGCATTATTCACATGTGAATAATATAAATACAGTCTATTATACAGCATTATTCACATGTGAATAATATAAATACAGTCTATTATACAGCATTATTCACATGTGAATAATATAAATACAGTCTATTATACAGCATTAATCACATGTGAATAATATAAATACAGTCTATTATACAGCATTATTCACATGTGAATAATATAAATACAGTCTATTATACAGCATTATTCACATGTGAATAATGCTGTATAATAGACTGTATTAGCATTATTCACATGTGAATAATATAAATACAGTCTATTATACAGCATTATTCACATGTGAATAATATAAATATAGTCTATTATACAGCATTATTCACATGTGAATAATATAAATACAGTCTATTATACAGCATAATTCACATGTGAATAATATAAATACAGTCTATTATACAGCATTATTCACATGTGAATAATATAAATACAGTCTATTATACAGCATTATTCACATGTGAATAATATAAATATAGTCTATTATACAGCATTATTCACATGTGAATAATATAAATACAGTCTATTATACAGCATTAATCACATGTGAATAATATAAATACAGTCTGTTATACAACATTATTCAACTGACAACTTTTTTGCAATGTGTTGCTGCCATTAAATTCTAAGTTCATGATTATTTGCAAAAATAAGAAAGTTTCTCAGTGTGAACATGAAATATCTTGTCTTTGCAGTCTATTCAATTAAATATAAGTTGAAAAGGATTTGTTGTATTCTCTTATTTACCATTTACACAACGTGACAACTTCACTGCTTTTGGGTTTTGTACATTACCTTTTATACCTGCTGTTTCAAACTTGATACACACATTTTTAAACAGTTTTACTATAATATATATTATGAAATATAAAATATTTTCACATTGCATCAACATATTAACTGTTCATAATGATGTGTCAGTAAAAAAAAAAAAAAAAAAAAAAAAAAAAAAATTCTTACCTTATCTAATTCAAAGTAAGAACTAAAAAAAAACAGCAAACATTGAAGGACATAAAAGACATTCAAAGAGAAAAGAGCTGATGCAACCAGCTGCCACTTCATACAGATAAGTAAAACACAACAAAAAAAAGAAAGAAATACTATTTTTTTTTTGGAATTTATTGATATTCTTCTTATTATGGGACGGCGTGGCGCAGTGGAAGAGTGGCCGTGCGCAAACCGAGGGTCCCTGGTTCAATCCCCACCTAGTACCAACCTCGTCATGTCCGTTGTGTCCTGAGCAAGACACTTCACCCTTGCTCCTGATGGGTGCTGGTTAGCGCCTTGCATGGCAGCTCCCTCCATCAGTGTGTGAATGTGTGTGTGAATGGGTAAATGTGGAAGTAGTGTCAAAGCGCTTTGAGTACCTTGAAGGTAGAAAAGCGCTATACAAGTACAACCCATTTATCATTTATCATTATTATACAATATTGGATTCATAATATTCTAAGTCATATTTCTATTGCGTTGTCTCGAGAGAAGAAACACCGTGGAGATACTACAAACCCCGTTTCCATATGAATTGGGAAATTGTGTTAGATGTAAATATAAACGGAATACAATGATTTGCAAATCCTTTTCAACCCATATTCAGTTGAATATGCTACAAAGACAACATATTTGATGTTCAAACTCATAAAGTTTATTTTAATTTTTTTGCAAATAATCATTAACTTAGAATTTCATGGCTGCAACACGTGCCAAAGTAGTTGGGAAAGGGCATGTTCACCACTGTGTTACATCACCTTTTCTTTTAACAACACTCAATAAACGATTGGGAACTGAGGAAACTAATTGTTGAAGCTTTGAAAGTGGAATTCTTTCCCATTCTTGTTTTATGTAGAGCTTCAGTCGTTCAACAGTCCGGGGTCTCCGCTGTCGTATTTTACGCTTCATAATGCACCACACATTTTCGACCTGTAGGTCTGGACTACAGGTCTGGACTGCAGGCGGGCCAGGAAAGTAACCGCACTCTTTTTTTACGAAGCCACGCTGTTGCTGAATGTTCTTGGCATTGTCTTGCTGAAATAAGCAGGGGCGTCCATGAAAAAGATGGCGCTTAGATGGCAGCATATGTTGTTCCAAAACCTGTATGTACCTTTCAGCATTAATGGTGCCTTCACAGATGTGTAAGTTACCCATGCCTTGGGCACTAATGCACCCCCATACCATCACACATGCTGGCTTTTCAACTTCGCGTTGATAGCAGTCTGGATGGTTCGCTTCCCCTTTGGTCCGGATGACACAATGTCGAATATTTCCAAAAACAATTTGAAATGTGGACTCGTCAGACCACAGAACACTTTTCCACTTTGCATGAGTCCATCTTAGATGACCTCGGGCTCAGAGAAGCCGGCGGCGTTTCTGGGTGTTGTTGATAAATGGCTTTCGCTTTGCATAGTAGAGCTTTAACTTTCACTTACAGATGTAGCGACCAACTGTATTTAGTGACAGTGGTTTTCTGAAGTGTTCCTGAGCCCATGTGGTGATATCCTTTAGAGATTGATGTCGGTTTTTCATACAGTGCCGTCTGAGGGATCGAAGGTCACGGTCTTTTAATGTTGGTTTCCGCCCATGCCGCTTACGTAGAGTGATTTCTCCAGATTCTCTGAACCTTTTGATGATATTATGGAGCGTAGATGTTGAAATCCCTAAATTTCTTGCAATTGCACTTTGAGAAACGTTGCTCTTAAACTGTTTGACTATTTGCTCACGCAGTTGTGGACAAAGGGGTGTACCTCGCCCCATCCTTCCTTGTGAAAGACTGAGCCTTTTTTGGGAAGCTGTTTTTATACCCAATCATGGCACCCACCTGTTCCCAATTAGCCTGCACACCTGTGGGATGTTCCAAATAAGTGTTTGATGAGCATTCCTCAACTTTATCATTTTTTATTGCCACCTTTCCCAACTTCTTTGTCACGTGTTGCTGGCATCAAATTCTAAAGTTAATGATTATTTGCAAAAAAAATCAGTTTGA
The DNA here is from genome assembly GCF_033978685.3 of Nerophis lumbriciformis. Taxonomy (NCBI): domain Eukaryota; kingdom Metazoa; phylum Chordata; class Actinopteri; order Syngnathiformes; family Syngnathidae; genus Nerophis; species Nerophis lumbriciformis. The sequence continues at coordinate 8,187,873 of NC_084552.2, read as the reverse complement.
ACATCAAATATGTTGTCTTTGTAGCATATTCAATTGAATATTGTCATGTCTGTGTAATCAAGTTTTGTTTTAAGTCATGTTTTGTTTAGTTTCTGGCTTTTCACTCCCTTGTCTTGTTTGCATGATTACCCATTAGTTTTCACATGTCACGTCACGCACCTGTTTCACGTTTTGAGTCACGCACCTGTTTTCGTTAATCATGTCTGTGTTATTTAAGCTTTTCATTTTCTGTTGTTCGTCCTGACGACATCCTCGCATTTATGCCCCCTGTCACACTCTGTCCACGTCTGCGCACTTCATGTCCATGCCAAGTAAGTTTATTTATTATTGCCACAGTTAGTGTTTTTTATTGTTCATAGTTTTTTGCCCCCGTGCAAGTCTTTTGTTTTCATTAGTCAAGTTGTACATCCGCCTTGAGCGCGCCTTTTGTTCTTTTGTTAGTGTAAAATAAATAATGTCTTCACCTTCACGCCATGTCTGGTCCAAATGCTCATTTGCACCACGGGAGAACAAACCATGTCAAAGTCCTAGTCTTGACAAATATGGGTTGAAAATGATTTGCAAATCATTGTATTCCGTTTATATTTACATCTAACACAATTTCCCAACTCATATGGAAACAGGGTTTGTATATATGATACTGAATTGTTCTAAGTAAAAAAAAAATTAAAAGTTCATATTTTACATTTCTAGATGTTCGTTTTCACATCAAGAAGCCTGCGTTTTGGATATTTGACACCAGTAGACAAAGCAGAGTAGTCAAATAATAACCCATCTGTTCATCCTTTGTCTTGAGGCTATAATTAAAAAAAACAAGAAATACCACGACTAAAGTGAAGTGGTCACATTTAATGAGGAAGTTACAGTTTCCAGCAAAGATGATTCATATTTGTATACTTTGTGTTTAAATATGTCTGCTTGACCGTTTCACTCCCAGGTCAGCAATGGCCACATCCTGGCAGTAATCCACTTCAGCACAACCAGTCACACCATCAAGGTGTCCATAGAAGACACGCCAGCGCAGGTAGGAAGACCTTTTCCCTCTTCAGCCAGTCTGGATTCTCACAGCCTCTTCTGTCCCCTTCAGGTTTTAGCCTGCTTCTTCTCCAAGACCGCCAACAAAAGAGGGGTGCTGGGCATCCCTGACGACATGTCCGAGTCAGACTTTGTGTTGAGAGTGTGTGGCAGGTTTGTTCAACATGTCTTCTTAACATTTTTCACCTCGGGGCCCAACTTTTCCACTACAGACAAGCCCGGGGCCCACTTGAATATTAACGCTGAATTAGTCATCTTAACTTAATCGTTTTCAATAATTATTTCTAAACTACTTACAGTTTACAGCCTTATTATATTCAATTAAATACTAGCATACACGTATGTGTTAATCATAAAGATTATTATCAGACTGATTACACAAATACATTTTAATCAAATATACTGCAAAAGAAGGGAGTCATAAAAACTGATGAAAAAAGTACATACATTTATGCAGTGCTAAAATAATACATTTGAACAAATGTATAATAAATAATAAGATGTACATTTCTTAAATAAACTGTCAGCTTCGCCACTTTAGTCATAATTTTTGCGCTTAGCAAACTAATAGAGGGTAAAATTGTGTGTATTACAAAAGCTTCTTTTACACTGAATTGTTTTAGTTTGAATTTTGCAACTTCAACTTGTGCTGACAATTCTATTGACTAAAAATCTGGGAGCAAAATTAGTGCGTTTTAAAAATTCAGCTAGTTGAAATGCACTGTTTTACATTTCAGTGTGTAAAAATTCTGCGTATGAAAATAATATTTGTTGTTTCGAAACTCAAGACCCACTAAAATAATACATTTGAACAAATGTATAATAAATAGTAAGTGCTAAAATAATACATTTTAACAAATGTATAATAAATAATAAGATGTACGTTTCTTAAATAAACTGTCAGCTTCGCCACTTTAGTCATAATTTTTGCGCTTAGCAAACTAATAGAGGGTAAAATTGTGTGTATAACAAAAGCTTCTTTTACACTGAATTTTTTTAGTTTGAATTTTGCAACTTCAACTTGTGCTGACAATTTTATTGACTAAAAATCTGGGAGCAAAATTAGTGCGTTTTAAAAATTCAGTTAGTTGAAATGCAGTGTTCTACGTTTCAGTGTGTAAAAATTCTGCGTATGAAAATAATATTTGTTTCGAAACTCAAGACCCACTAAAATAATACATTTGAACAAATGTATAATAAATAGTAAGTGCTAAAATAATACATTTTAACAAATGTATAATAAATAATAAGATGTAAATTTCTTAAATAAACTGTCAGCTTCGCCACTTTAGTCATAATTTTTGCGCTTAGCAAACTAATAGAGGGTAAAATTGTGTGTATTACAAAAGCTTCTTTTACACTGAATTGTTTTAGTTTGAATTTTGCAACTTCAACTTGTGCTGACAATTTTATTGACTAAAAATCTGGGAGCAAAATTAGTGCGTTTTAAAAATTCAGCTAGTTGAAATGCACTGTTTTACATTTCAGTGTGTAAAAATTCTGCGTATGAAAATAATATTTGTTGTTTCGAAACTCAAGACCCACTAAAATAATACATTTGAACAAATGTATAATAAATAGTAAGTGCTAAAATAATACATTTTAACAAATGTATAATAAATAATAAGATGTACATTTCTTAAATAAACTGTCAGCTTCGCCACTTTAGTCATAATTTTTGCGCTTAGCAAACTAATAGAGGGTAAATTGTGTGTATTACAAAAGCTTCTTTTACACTGAATTTTTTTAGTTTGAATTTTGCAACTTCAACTTGTGCTGACAATTTTATTGACTAAAAATCTGGGAGCAAAATTAGTGCGTTTTAAAAATTCAGCTAGTTGAAATGCACTGTTTTACATTTCAGTGTGTAAAAATTCTGCGTATGAAAATAATATTTGTTGTTTCGAAACTCAAGACCCACTAAAATAATACATTTGAACAAATGTATAATAAATAGTAAGTGCTAAAATAATACATTTTAACAAATGTATAATAAATAATAAGATGTACATTTCTTAAATAAACTGTCAGCTTCGCCACTTTAGTCATAATTTTTGCGCTTAGCAAACTAATAGAGGGTAAAATTGTGTGTATTACAAAAGCTTCTTTTACACTGAATTGTTTTAGTTTGAATTTTGCAACTTCAACTTGTGCTGACAATTTTATTGACTAAAAATCTGGGAGCAAAATTAGTGCGTTTTAAAAATTCAGCTAGTTGAAATGCACTGTTTTACATTTCAGTGTGTAAAAATTCTGCGTATGAAAATAATATTTGTTGTTTCGAAACTCAAGACCCACTAAAATAATACATTTGAACAAATGTATAATAAATACTAAGTGCTAAAATAATACATTTTAACAAATGTATAATAAATAATAAGATGTACATTTCTTAAATAAACTGTCAGCTTCGCCACTTTAGTCATAATTTTTGCGCTTAGCAAACTAATAGAGGGTAAATTGTGTGTATTACAAAAGCTTCTTTTACACTGAATTTTTTTAGTTTGAATTTTGCAACTTCAACTTGTGCTGACAATTTTATTGACTAAAAATCTGGGAGCAAAATTAGTGCGTTTTAAAAATTCAGTTAGTTGAAATGCAGTGTTCTACGTTTCAGTGTGTAAAAATTCTGCGTATGAAAATATTATTTGTTGTTTCGAAACTCAAGACCCACGTGCGGTAAATTAAGTATGCAGTGCTAAAATAATACATTTGAACAAATGTATAATAAATAATAAGATGTACGTTTCTTAAATAAACTGTCAGCTTCACCACTTTAGTCATCATTTTTGCGCTTAGCAAACTAATGGAGAGTAAAATGTATAATGTATAATAAATAAGATGTACGTTTCTTAAATAAACTGTCAGGTTCACCACTTTAGTCATAATTTTTGCGCTTAGCAAACCAATGGAGGGTAAAATTGTGTGTATTACAAAAGCTTTTTTTACACTGAAATTTTCGAGTTTGAATTTTGCAACCTCAACTTGTGCTGACAATTTCATTGACGAAAAATCTGGGAGCAAAATTTGTGCGTTTTAAAAATTCAGTTAGTTAAAATGCAGTGTTTTACATTTCAGTGTGTAAAAATTCTGCGCATGAAAATAATATTATTTGTTGTTTCGAAACTCAAGATCCACGTGCGGTAAATTAAGACTGAAGTAACCGATCCTGTTTCCATTTTGATAGAGAATAATTTGTGTCTTTATTACGAAAGCTTTTTTTTATTTTTATGAATTTATCTAACTGAATTTTTCAACTTGTGCTGACAATTTCACTGAATAAAAATCTTCACAAAATGTGTGTTTGAAAATTCAGTTTGTTGAAATACAGTGTATATAAAAATTCAGTGTAAAGAAAAAGAATAAATTCAGTGCAGAAATACTCGTTGCTTCAAATCTCAAGACTCATTTCTGGTCAATTAGGACTGAAGCAATGGAGAACAGCCAATAAGGTGTCAAGTTTCACAGAGTTTACTCTGAATGTTTTAATACTGAATTTTGATACTTGCTTTTATTACAATTAATTTTTACACACTGAATTTTTAAACACAAATTTTGCTAAAGATTTTTTAACGAAATTGTCAGCATCTTTTTATGTAAAAACACAAAATTCAAACGCAAACAATTCAGTTACATAAATTCCGCTCCAAAAAAGCTTTCGTAATAAAGACAAATGAACCTACATAGAAACGTCTCCATGACTTTAGATCCAGACTTCTTCTGTTTGTATGATGTTGACATTACTGCCACAAGTGGTGGAAAACTGTATTGCACCTGAGTACCGCCGCAGCTCATACGGACCACAGCTGAGAGAGAAACACGTCTTCTTTGGCGGCCCTCTAGGGGGCGCAACAATAGTTAAGAACAGGGGTGGGCAATTATTTTTTACCGCATGAGCAACCTGAGCACTGCTGGAGGGCCACACCGACAATATTTCAATTAAATTTTGCTCAAATTATTTTTGATATACCGTAAGATAAATAATAATAATTTCATTTAACCTAACTTAACTTTATACAAAAGCAGATTGCTTTTGATGGTTTTATTTTTAACACTGTCTTACACAACACTTCCTGATGTATAATACAATGCAAAAATGTCAATTTCTGTCACTTTATCCTGCATCCTCTTTAAAAGTCCAACATTTTTCCCCATCAGATTTGGACAACCATGTGTTGTCACACCTGCCAGCTTGTCCCATTTCAGTCCTAACATGTCCAAACACGCATTTACCTATGTGAACAAGTCATTACCTGTGGTTGTCTCTTTAATTGACTGCATGGCTGCCAGCTCCTCCGTGATTTGAAAGTCTGTAGTTATCCCACGTAAGAAGATGAGCAGCTGGGCGGTGTCACGTACATTGCAGCTCTCATCCAAAGCCAGCGAAAAACAGTCAAAGTCAGCCGTTCTGTTCTTCAGCTGAAACTCCAAGTTTCCAGCGATGGTCTCAACCCGCCTCGTTACAGTGCGTCGGGAGAGTGACACGTTCTCAAATGCGCCCCTCTTCTCCGGGCATATCAGCGCAACAGAGTCCAATAAGCACTCCTTAATAAACTCTCTGTCAGAAAACGCCTTACTTTTTCTGGCGATTTTGTGAGAAATTACGAAACTTGTCCTGACAGCTGCATCTCTGGGGGTGGGAAATTTGGCAAAAAGTCCTTGTTGGGTTTGCAGTTTTACCATCAACGCAACAGCCTCCCTTGCGCACGCTTCATCAGACAGATTCCGGTATTTATCCTCGTGCTTCGTCGTGTAGTGGCGATTCAAATGATGTTCTTTAAACACAGCAACCTGTGTACCACAAATTAAGCACATGGCTTTACCTTTCATTTCTGTAAAGAAATACTTGGCAGTCCATGTCTTGTTGGAAACACGCCATTCCTCATCAACTTTTCTCTTTTTAGCGTCTCATCACTTGTCGCTGTGCACCTTCACTCACAGGTTACACACAAACATACGCCCATAAATAACACTTTTCAAAATAAAAGCAGCACAGTTGTATTGCACGCACGACATAGATGTTTTTTTAAATTTATTTTATAATTTGTGATCACCGCTGTTCACATTCACTCACAATCACACACGCGCATACGTCCACACGGAAGTAATACAAATAACGCTTTTCAAAACAAAAGCAGCACCGTTGTATTGCACACTCGACATACATACTTGTTTAAATTTATTTTGTAATTTATGATGGGCCTCACGCGGGCTGGACAGGGACGCACAAAGGGCCGAATGTGGCCTGGGTCTGCCGATTGCCCAGGTCTGGTTAAGAATCATTGAAGGCAGTGAGTGGTGACATTGATTGGATTTGAACCAGGGAGGAGTACCTGTATGGAGATAAACCCCTGCAGAACTTCAACTGGATCCGTCAGCGTCTGAAAAATGGCGACGAGATCCACTTGTCTCTGGAGAGGCCGCCCTGTCCGGAACTGGATCTAGTCCACGAGGAGGACTGGGCCCAAGTGGACGACTGCACGGGTGTTGCAGGTAAACGGCCAAACAATACAGCACTTTGTGTTTGTGTTTTTGACTCTGTGTTTCATTCAGGCACACATGAGCAGTTGACCATCGGCGAGAAGGACCACGAGCGAGTGTTCACCATCTCCATGTGGGACTGCAACAGGAAGTTCAGGGTGAAGGTGCTGGGGATCGATATACCGACACTGCCCAAAATTCCTGACTTTGTCGTGTTCATCGAGGCCAGCATCTTCCACAGTCAACAGCTTCTCGCCCAGGTAACAAAATCAACCTTTGGATGACTTATTTATATTACTCGACTGTATATTTTCTCTCAGGCCCATAGTACTTGAAATAAAAGTATTTTAGAGTAGTACGTGTACAGTTAGTATCGCAGTATAGGTTTACCCTATTTAGTATATAAGCCACAGAATTTTAGGGGGAAAAAATATTTTTTCCATATATTAGCCGCAGATATATACGTTGTGAAATGAGTTATTTACACAGAAATATTCTGTAAATGTTTATTTCCATACCATTACCTCCCTGCTTGGCACTCTGCATCAAGGGTTGGAATTGGGGGTTAAATCACCAAAAATTATTCCCGGGCGCGGCCACCGCTGCTGCTCACTGCTCCCCTCACCTCCCAAGGGGATGATCAAGGGTGATGAGTCAAATGCAGAGAATAATTTCGCCACACCTAGTGTGTGTGTGTGTGTGACAATCATTGGTACCTTAACTTTAACTTAATTGTTTCCACACGGCGTCTGTAACACGGCAGTAAAACGGCTGCTCAAACAAGACATAAGTCATGGTCATGGACCCACTAGCTGCGCAAACTAGCTCTCCAATCAGCTAAACGTTTTGGTGAATATAACACAAGAAAAATGCCATTGTAAGTTAATAATACTAACACAGACACCAATGTTAATGCTAACCACACTAGCTTGATTACATCACGATAGCACGTACAAATATACATGAAAACACTTCACACATGGGAAGGTTTAGTAAGTAAGAATTGTTTTAGTTATATTGTACAACTTACAAACGTTGCTTGGAGTGATGACTGAAGAATCCATTGTTTGGGTTATGGTTTGAGTTTATCTGGAACGTCACAATTTCCAGTGTCTCTATTCAAGATGTTCAGAAAGGAGTCGGAAGAAGCAGAGCTTATTTAATCCTACACCTTTTCCGTTTCATAGTAATTGCTAACACTTGTGTTCACTTCCTGTTCTCCCTTTGTTCACAGTATACTCCATGAATATTAAATAGGGAAGTTGTATTTTATATAATGAGATGATTAAGATTATTAATAAACTCTAAATGTTTATCTTGGTTCTTCTTCCTTATACTTTGTAAACTCTTTAAGTTTGAACAGTGGATCATATTAGTACATTGTTTGACTGCTTTGCTTACTCAATTCTATCATTAAATTCCACATACTGATTAACTAATAATACTTGTATATTCTTGACTAGCAGGTTATAGTTTAATTTGTTTATAATTTTAGCTGTTTGCACATTCAATATGTCCTGGAATCTCAATATTTTGGATTCAATAAACAAAGTCTTTGTATGTTCTCTATATCCTACATAATGTAATATTCTAACTGATCTTTTTTGTAACACAGTTAGTGACTGAAGCGTTCTTTTGTAATTATTGCCCATATTTCCCATATGGTAACACTTGCGAACAGTACAGAATATGAATAGATTTTTTTTATCCAATAAATATTTGGTTTATTTATTATTGATGTATTTCTTGCCACATTATGTTGTATATTTTTATACGAGATTTCCAGTTCATTTTATCACCTATTATTACATACAGAAATTTGATTTGAATTGTGGTTGTGAAAGACAAACTTGTCTATATCTCGTCAACAAAGTCAGTTTTTACACTGCAAAAAGTCAGTGTTCAAAAACAAGGGAAAAAAATACAAAAATGAGGGGTATTTTATTTGAACTAAGTAAAATTATCTGCCAATAGAACAAGAAAAGTTGGCTTGTCAAGACTTTCCAAAACAAGTAAAACTAGTCCTAAGTGTCCCAATACTTTTGTCCAGTTTTAGTTCTTAGTGTCCCAATACTTTTGTCAAGTTGTAGTCCTAAGTGTCCCAATACTTTTGTCCAGTGTAGGTGTCCCAATAATTTTGTCCAGTGGTAGTCCTAAGTGTTCCAATACTTGTGTCCAGTTTTAGTCCTAAGTGTCCCAAAACTTGTGTCCAGTTTTAGTCCTAAGTGTCCCAATACATTTGTCCAGTGTAAGTGTCCCAATACTTTTGTCCAGTTTTAGTCCTAAGTGTCCCAATACTTTTGTCAAGTTGTAGTCCTAAGTGTCCCAATAGTTTTGTCCAGTGGTAGTCCTAAGTGTCCCAATACTTTTGTCCAGTGGTAGTCCTAAGTGTCCCAAAGCCTTTGTCCAGTTTTAGTCCTAAGTGTCCCAATACTTTTGTCAAGTTGTAGTCCCAAGTGTCCCAATACTTTTGTCCAGTTGTAGTCCCAAGTGTCCCAATACTTTTGTCCAGTGTAAGCATCCCAATACTTTTGTCCAGTGGTAGTCCTAAGTGTCCCAATACTTTTGTCAAGTTTTAGTCCCAAGTGTCCCAATACATTTGTCCAGTTTTCGTCATAAGTGTCCCAATACTTTTGTCCAGTTTTGGCCGTAAGTGTCCCAATACTTTTGTCCAGTTTTAGTCCTAAGTGTCCCAATACTTTTGTCAAGTTGTAGTCCTAAGTGTCCCAATACTTTTGTCCAGTGTAAGTGTCCCAATACTTTTGTCCAGTGTAAGTGTCCCAAAACTTTTGTCTACTGTTAGTCCGAAGTGTCCCAATACTTTTGTCAAGTGGTAGTCTTAATTGTCCCAATACTTTTGGCCAGTGTAAGTGTCCCAATACTTTTGTCCAGTGTAAATGTCCCAATTATTTTGTCAAGTAGTTCTCCAAAGTGTCCCAAATCTTTTGTCCAGGTTTCGGCCTAATTTGCTAACCTCAATGAACCCAAAAATACCTCCAAAGGCTTAGTGGCCACATGCGTGGACAGCACCTTTTAGCTCTTATTTCCAAAATGGTGTACACTACTGAATTGGGGTCTTATGGCCACTTATGTGGACACTTATACTGCCATCTGGTGGTGTCAGAAGAGTATAACATACAATGGAATTTGGGGGGAAAAAAGTGTAAAAATAAGAATAAGCATGTCACTAAACATGAAGTACCGGTACACGTTTGTGTACTTATAGACTAAGTACATCATATCAAAAGATGATTCTTAGTTTTTATTCTAATTAGGGTCCAATAAGCCCAAATAGCGAAGAGAAATTTAAAAAAAGCATGTAAACAAACAGCTTGGGCCTTAAGAGGTTAAAATAAGTATATTCTCACTAATAACAAGTGCACCTTTCTTGGTAGGAAAAAAAAGAGACCTTTTTGCTCAATATGTTGAAAAATGTTCTTAAATGAAGTAAATGCTAGTGCCATTATCTTGACATAATGATATGCGCTCTACATTACATTTACTTATACTAAAAACTAATTTATTGTTCTTAATGGAAAAGCAACAAGGCAAGCGCTTGTTACTCTCGGGGTCTCCTAGCCGCTCAGGCAAATCATATTGTCTAAAAATGCATTTTTCCATCGACAACATGACATCATCGCGCCAAGTGCATGCTCTTTCAGTCAATTAGTGCGCATGTATACAGCCCGGCCCCCGGCCCAAATTTTTTTAAATGTAATTTTAAAGAATTTATCTGAATGTACATGAACTATTTCTGTTCAAAATAGTTTGAAATGTTAAGTGTTGAAATATTAACTGTCAGTTTACTGTACTGTGCCAACTGTACTACTATATGAGTACCTATTTTCTATTGTTTCATTGAAAATAAAACAGCAAAGTCCATTTGGCTGTCATCTGTTTTAATTATGAGACACAATTGTGTCAAAGTCATGATTTTTTATTTCATGCTTGAAGTAAGAAATGATGACTTTAAAAAAGTAGTTTTATACTTGTGAGTGTTGATGACACAGCTTTGCAACACTTGATATTCTAGTTTTACTCAATATAGCTCATCACATCTCAGCAACAAGCTGTAATATCTTACTGACATCATTTAGGAGCAAAACAAGTAAAACACTCTAACATCAAATCTGCTTAGTGAGAAGAATTATCTTATCAGACAGAAAATAAGCAAATATCAGCCTTAGTTGAGATATTTAATCTTACTTAGATTTCACTTTTTGCAGTATACCGTTGAAAATGTCCAGAATTCAAAGTGTGTTAGGGCTAATTCATCTTTCATCTCTTATGTCCGAGATGGAGTGAGGTTGGCCAGCCTCATTTCATAAACAGGTTTTCTTTAAAAACAAACAGGCCCGTTGTTACTTTCTAATACTTACTTCTCCAAAAATAATACTCATCCATTTTTGACTAAAAGTAAACTGTACGTTGTTTGTAGCTTGGCTAACACTAACAGCCTACTAAATACTCCGTGTGGAACAGCTTTGATTGAAACGCACCAGTGTGAAAATGCCATGAACACACCAACATGTACCAGGTGATGTGTTAAAAGTCATGTTTGATGGTCTCACGGCTGCGACCCACCATCTCTTTATTAGCTCACTAACCCCACTTCCTTGGCTCTGCTTCCACGCTAAAAATGACAATATATCTCACCAAATCACTTGATTGTGGCAGTTAATGATGGCCATGTTTTAAACGTGTTTAAGACATGTACAAAACTTTAAGACAGTCTTTCATTCAGTCGAGTAAATACGCTATTCAGAGGGCCGCAAAACCCACAATGCATTGTTCCATTTTCAAGTAAAATGGTCTCCTCTTGCAGGAGAGGACGAGCCCCAAAGCCTTCAATGAAGAAGTGCTGTGGAACAGTTGGTTGGAGTTTAACATTAAAATCAAAGACCTGCCCAAAGGTTCCAGGCTCAACCTCCAGGTAAGCTTGGCCATTGTTTTACACTCCTGGCCTTTTTCTAATAATAATCACTGAGCAGTGGGTCAAGTCTTTCCCCTTTCCTGCTCAGGTGGTGTGCAGGAAGCAGCCGCAGACTCCTAACTCAAAAGGATGTTCCCAGCAGGATAACACAGCAGGAAGTGGAAACCATGACGGTAATGTGGCTCATCATTTGTCAACCTAAGGGTGGTGTCGGACTCCATTTTATTGAGGGCCGCTTGTAACCATAACCATCACACGAATGTGCATATTATTTGATTATTGCACTGCTTCTCAAACCTTTTTCACCACCTCAGGAAAAACTTTGACTCTCCAAGTACCAACTAGTCTTGAAAATCAACTTTTACCTAGAAAATCAACTTTTACCTTGAAAATCAACTTTTACCTAGAAAATCAACTTTTACCTTGAAAATCAACTTTTACCTAGAAAATAATGTTTTGTCTTGAAAATCAACTTTTACCTAGAAAATCAACTTTTACCTTGAAAATCAACTTTTACCTTGAAAATCAACTTTTTACCTTGAAAATCAACTTTTACCATGAAAATCAACTTTTACCTTGAAAATCAACTTTTACCTTGAAAATCAACTTTTACCTTGAAAATAATTTTTTGTCTTGAAAATCAACTTTTACCTTGAAAATCAACTTTTACCTTGAAAATCATTTTTGTCTTGAAAATCAACTTTTACCTAGAAAATCAACTTTTATTTTGAAAATCAACTTTTTGTCTTGAAAATTAACTTTTACCTAGACAATCAACTTTTACCTTGAAAATCAACTTTTACCTTGAAAATCATTTTTTGTCTTGAAAATCAACTTTTACCTTGAAAATCATTTTTTGTCTTGAAAATCAACTTTTACCTAGAAAATCAACTTTTACCTTGAAAATCAACTTTTACCTTCAAAATAATTTTTTGTCTTGAAAATCAACTTTTACCTTGAAAATCATTTTTGTCTTGAAAATCAACTTTTACCTAGAAAATCAACTTTTACCTTGAAAATCAACTTTTACCTTGAAAATCAACTTTTACCTTGAAAATCATTTTTTGTCTTGAAAATCAACTTTTACCATGAAAATAATTTTTTGTCTTGAAAATCAACTTTTACCTTCAAAATAAATTTTTGTCTTGAAAATCACCTTTTACCTAGAAAATCAACTTTTACCTTGAAAATCAACTTCTACCTTGAAAATCATTTTTTGTCTTGAAAATCAACTTTTACCTTCAAAATCATTTTTTGTCTTGAAAATCAACTTTTACTTTCAAAATAATTTTGTCTTGAAAATCAACTTTTACCTTGAAAATCAACTTTTACCTTGAAAATAATTTTTTGTCTTGAAAATCAACTTTTACCTTGAAAATAATTTTTTGTTTTGAAAATCAACTTTTACCTTGAAAATCAACTTTTAACTTGAAAATCAACTTTTACCTTGAAAATCATTTTTTGTCTTGAAAATCAACTTTTACCTTGAAAATCAACTTTTACCTTGAAAATAATTTTTTGTCTTGAAAATCAACTTTTACCTTGAAAATCAACTTTTACCTTGAAAATCATTTTTGTCTTGAAAATCAACTTTTACCTAGAAAATCAACTTTTATTTTGAAAATCAACTTTTTGTCTTGAAAATTAACTTTTACCTAGACAATCAACTTTTACCTTGAAAATCAACTTTTACCTTGAAAATCATTTTTTGTCTTGAAAATCAACTTTTACCTTGAAAATCATTTTTTGTCTTGAAAATCAACTTTTACCTAGAAAATCAACTTTTACCTTGAAAATCAACTTTTACCTTCAAAATAATTTTTTGTCTTGAAAATCAACTTTTACCTTGAAAATCATTTTTGTCTTGAAAATCAACTTTTACCTAGAAAATCAACTTTTACCTTGAAAATCAACTTTTACCTTGAAAATCAACTTTTACCTTGAAAATCATTTTTTGTCTTGAAAATCAACTTTTACCATGAAAATAATTTTTTGTCTTGAAAATCAACTTTTACCTTCAAAATAAATTTTTGTCTTGAAAATCACCTTTTACCTAGAAAATCAACTTTTACCTTGAAAATCAACTTCTACCTTGAAAATCATTTTTTGTCTTGAAAATCAACTTTTACCTTCAAAATCATTTTTTGTCTTGAAAATCAACTTTTACTTTCAAAATAATTTTGTCTTGAAAATCAACTTTTACCTTGAAAATCAACTTTTACCTTGAAAATAATTTTTTGTCTTGAAAATCAACTTTTACCTTGAAAATAATTTTTTGTTTTGAAAATCAACTTTTACCTTGAAAATCAACTTTTAACTTGAAAATCAACTTTTACCTTGAAAATCATTTTTTGTCTTGAAAATCAACTTTTACCTTGAAAATATTTTTTTGTCTTGAAAATCAACTTTTACCTTCAAAATAATTTTTTGTCTTGAAAATCAACTTTTACCTTGAAAATCAACTTTTAACTTGAAAATCAACTTTTACCTAGAAAATAATGTTTTGTCTTGAAAATCAACTTTTACCTAGAAAATCAACTTTTACCTTGAAAATCAACTTTTACCTTGAAAATCAACTTTTACCTTCAAAATCAACTTTTACCTTCAAAATAATTTTTTGGCTTGAAAATCAACTTTTACCTTGAAAATCAACTTTTACCTTGAAAATCATTTTTGTCTTGAAAATCAACTTTTACCTAGAAAATCAACTTTTACCTTGAAAATCAACTTTTACCTTGAAAATCAACTTTTACCTTGAAAATCATTTTTTGTCTTGAAAATCAACTTTTACCATGAAAATAATTTTTTGTCTTGAAAATCAACTTTTACCTTCAAAATAAATTTTTGTCTTGAAAATCACCTTTTACCTAGAAAATCAACTTTTACCTTGAAAATCAACTTCTACCTTGAAAATCATTTTTTGTCTTGAAAATCAACTTTTACCTTCAAAATCATTTTTTGTCTTGAAAATCAACTTTTACTTTCAAAATAATTTTGTCTTGAAAATCAACTTTTACCTTGAAAATCAACTTTTACCTTGAAAATAATTTTTTGTCTTGAAAATCAACTTTTACCTTGAAAATAATTTTTTGTTTTGAAAATCAACTTTTACCTTGAAAATCAACTTTTAACTTGAAAATCAACTTTTACCTTGAAAATCATTTTTTGTCTTGAAAATCAACTTTTACCTTGAAAATATTTTTTTGTCTTGAAAATCAACTTTTACCTTCAAAATAATTTTTTGTCTTGAAAATCAACTTTTACCTTGAAAATCAACTTTTAACTTGAAAATCAACTTTTACCTAGAAAATAATGTTTTGTCTTGAAAATCAACTTTTACCTAGAAAATCAACTTTTACCTTGAAAATCAACTTTTACCTTGAAAATCAACTTTTACCTTCAAAATCAACTTTTACCTTGAAAATCATTTTTTGTCTTGAAAATCAACTTTTACCTTGAAAATCATTTTTTGTCTTGAAAATCAACTTTTACCTAGAAAATCAACTTTTACCTTGAAAATCAACTTTTACCTTCAAAATAATTTTTTGTCTTGAAAATCAACTTTTACCTTGAAAATCATTTTTGTCTTGAAAATCAACTTTTACCTAGAAAATCAACTTTTACCTTGAAAATCAACTTTTACCTTGAAAATCAACTTTTACCTTGAAAATCATTTTTTGTCTTGAAAATCAACTTTTACCATGAAAATAATTTTTTGTCTTGAAAATCAACTTTTACCTTCAAAATAAATTTTTGTCTTGAAAATCACCTTTTACCTAGAAAATCAACTTTTACCTTGAAAATCAACTTCTACCTTGAAAATCATTTTTTGTCTTGAAAATCAACTTTTACCTTCAAAATCATTTTTTGTCTTGAAAATCAACTTTTACTTTCAAAATAATTTTGTCTTGAAAATCAACTTTTACCTTGAAAATCAACTTTTACCTTGAAAATAATTTTTTGTCTTGAAAATCAACTTTTACCTTGAAAATCATTTTTTGTTTTGAAAATCAACTTTTACCTTGAAAATCAACTTTTAACTTGAAAATCAACTTTTACCTTGAAAATCATTTTTTGTCTTGAAAATCAACTTTTACCTTGAAAATATTTTTTTGTCTTGAAAATCAACTTTTACCTTCAAAATAATTTTTTGTCTTGAAAATCAACTTTTACCTTGAAAATCAACTTTTACCTTGAAAGTCAACTTTTACCTAGAAAATAATGTTTTGTCTTGAAAATCAACTTTTACCTAGAAAATCAACTTTTACCTTGAAAATCAACTTTTACCATGAAAATCAACTTTTACCTTGAAAATCAACTTTTACCTTCAAAATAATTTTTTGTCTTGAAAATCAACTTTTACCTTGAAAATCAACTTTTACCTTGAAAATCATTTTTGTCTTGAAAATCAACTTTTACCTAGAAAATCAACTTTTACCTAGAAAATCAACTTTTACCTTGAAAATCAACTTTTACCTTGAAAATCAACTTTTTGTCTTGAAAATTAACTTTTACCTAGACAATCAACTTTTACCTTGAAAATCAACTTTTACCTTGAAAATCAACTTTTACCTTGAAAATCATTTTCTGTCTTGAAAATCAACTTTTACCTTGAAAATCATTTTTTGTCTTGAAAATCAACTTTTACCTAGAAAATCAACTTTTACCTTGAAAATCAACTTTTACCTTCAAAATAATTTTTTGTCTTGAAAATCAACTTTTACCTTGAAAATCATTTTTGTCTTGAAAATCAACTTTTACCTAGAAAATCAACTTTTACCTTGAAAATCAACTTTTACCTTCAAAATAATTTTTTGTCTTGAAAATCAACTTTTACCTTGAAAATCATTTTTGTCTTGAAAATCAACTTTTACCTAGAAAATCAACTTTTACCTTGAAAATCAACTTTTACCTTGAAAATAATTTTTTGTCTTGAAAATCAACTTTTACCATGAAAATAATTTTTTGTCTTGAAAATCACCTTTTACCTAGAAAATCAACTTTTACCTTGAAAATCAACTTCTACCTTGAAAATCATTTTTTGTCTTGAAAATCAACTTTTACCTTCAAAATAATTTTTTGTCTTGAAAATCAACTTTTACCTTGAAAATAATTTTTGTCTTGAAAATCAACTTTTACCTAGAAAATCAACTTTTACCTAGAAAATCAACTTTTACCTTGAAAATCAACTTTTACCTTGAAAATCAACTTTTTGTCTTGAAAATTAACTTTTACCTAGACAATCAACTTTTACCTTGAAAATCAACTTTTACCTTGAAAATCAACTTTTACCTTGAAAATCATTTTTTGTCTTGAAAATCAACTTTTACCTTGAAAATCATTTTTTGTCTTGAAAATCAACTTTTACCTAGAAAATCAACTTTTACCTTGAAAATCAACTTTTACCTTCAAAATAATTTTTTGTCTTGAAAATCAACTTTTACCTTGAAAATCAACTTTTACCTTCAAAATAATTTTTTGTCTTGAAAATCAACGTTTACCTTGAAAATCATTTTTGTCTTGAAAATCAACTTTTACCTAGAAAATCAACTTTTACCTTGAAAATCAACTTTTACCTTGAAAATCATTTTTTGTCTTGAAAATCAACTTTTACCATGAAAATAATTTTTTGTCTTGAAAATCAACTTTTACCTTCAAAATAAATTTTTGTCTTGAAAATCAACTTTTACCTTGAAAATCAACTTTTACCTTGAAAATCATTTTTGTCTTGAAAATCAACTTTTACCTAGAAAATCAACTTTTACCTAGAAAATCAACTTTTACCTTGAAAATCAACTTTTACCTTGAAAATCAACTTTTTGTCTTGAAAATTAACTTTTACCTAGACAATCAACTTTTACCTTGAAAATCAACTTTTACCTTGAAAATCAACTTTTACCTTGAAAATCATTTTTTGTCTTGAAAATCAACTTTTACCTTGAAAATCATTTTTTGTCTTGAAAATCAACTTTTACCTAGAAAATCAACTTTTACCTTGAAAATCAACTTTTACCTTCAAAATAATTTTTTGTCTTGAAAATCAACTTTTACCTTGAAAATCATTTTTGTCTTGAAAATCAACTTTTACCTAGAAAATCAACTTTTACCTTGAAAATCAACTTTTACCTTCAAAATAATTTTTTGTCTTGAAAATCAACTTTTACCTTGAAAATCATTTTTGTCTTGAAAATCAACTTTTACCTAGAAAATCAACTTTTACCTTGAAAATCAACTTTTACCTTGAAAATAATTTTTTGTCTTGAAAATCAACTTTTACCATGAAAATAATTTTTTGTCTTGAAAATCACCTTTTACCTAGAAAATCAACTTTTACCTTGAAAATCAACTTCTACCTTGAAAATCATTTTTTGTCTTGAAAATCAACTTTTACCTTCAAAATCATTTTTTGTCTTGAAAATCAACTTTTACTTTCAAAATAATTTTGTCTTGAAAATCAACTTTTACCTTGAAAATCAACTTTTACCTTGAAAATAATTTTTTGTCTTGAAAATCAACTTTTACCTTGAAAATAATTTTTTGTTTTGAAAATCAACTTTTACCTTGAAAATCAACTTTTAACTTGAAAATCAACTTTTACCTTGAAAATCATTTTTTGTCTTGAAAATCAACTTTTACCTTGAAAATATTTTTTTGTCTTGAAAATCAACTTTTACCTTCAAAATAATTTTTTGTCTTGAAAATCAACTTTTACCTTGAAAATCAACTTTTACCTTGAAAATCAACTTTTACCTTGAAAATCCTTTTTTGTCTTAAAAATCGCCAGCCACATTTTGAGTTTGACACCTGTGCCTGAAGCCCACCTCACCTCGTCTTCTCCGTGCTGGTGTTTCAGGAAAGACCAAGAGCCGGCTCTTGTACTACGTCAACCTGCTGCTGATCGACCACCGCTCGCTGCTGCGTCAGGGCGAGTTTGTGCTCCACATGTGGAAAATGCCGGAGAAGAGCGAGGAGAGCAGCAGCAGCAGCATCAACGCCGACAAACTCACGTCCGCCACCAACCCGGACAAGGCCTCGTCCATGGCCATGGCCATTTTACTGGACAAGTACTGCTACCCCGTGGTGCTTCCCAAGAGCCGCGACCTGGGCCGGGATGGCGGCGCCGCGCCCGAAAAAAGCGAAGGCGGGGAGCGAGGCCAACGTGAGATGCCCAACCATCTGAAGAAGCAGTTTGCAGCCATCGTGGCCACCGACCCTTTGCACCCGCTCAGTCCGGAGGACAAGGAGCTGCTGTGGCATTTCCGCCATGGATGCATGCGAGATCCCAGGTGCTTCTTTCTCCTCCTCCACGTAAGCAAGTGAATGTTTGAGAGCTCACCATATCTTCCTGCCAGGGCCTACCCCAAGCTGCTGTCCTCAGTCAGGTGGGGCAAACAGGAAGACGTGCTGGCCACCCACCGGCTGTTGGAGCGCTGCACCGCGTGGGACAGCAGGTATGTTGACGTGCATGTCCTCGGCCATTTGTCCATTTATTGGAAATCTGAGAACACTGGAATGTTCCTCAAAGCTTTGAGGCGCTCGCGGTTTTTACGGAAAGTCGATATATCGAAGCGTTTGCCCACGATCAGACATTGTTCGGCATGAAGTTTTTCACAAATCCAACTAACTGCTGCCATTGTGTAATAGTAGCAGCTCCTCTAATTGAAGTGAATTTGATTTATATAGCGCTTTTCTCTAGTGACTCAAAGCGCTTTTACATAGTGAAAGCCAATATCTAAGTTACATTTGAAGCAGTGTGGGTGGCTCTGGGAGCAGGTGGGTAAAGTGTCTTGCCCAAGGACACAACGGCAGTGACTAGGATGGAAGAAGCGGGGATCGAACCTGGAACCCTCAAGTTGCTGGCACGGCCACTCTACCAACCAAGCCCCGGTATAGCTCATATGTTTGATGGTTCCTTGTTTTGTAAGTGCTAAGTTGTATGTAAAAGGGTCCTTGCTGTTCAATGTTCTATGCATGAAGGTTCTTTGCTGTTAAATGTGCTAAGTTGTATGTAAAAGGTTCCTTGCTGTTCAATGTTCTATGCATGAAGGTTCCTTGCTGTTTTATGTGCTAAGTCGTACGTAGAAGGGTTCCTTGCTGTTCAATGTTTTATGTATGATGGATCCTTGTTTTCTACGTACTAAGTTGTATGTAAAAGGTTCCTTGCTGTTCAATGTTCTATGCATTAAGGTTACTTGTTGTTGTATGTGCTGAGTTGTATGTAGAAGGTTCCTTGTTGTTCACTGTTCTATGCATGAAGGTTCCTTGCTGTTCTATGTGCAAAGTCGTACGTAGAAGGGTTCCTTGCTGTTCACTGTTCTATACATGAAGGTTCCTTGCTGTTGTATGTCCTAAGTTGCATGTAGAAGGTTCCTTGCGGTTCACTGTTCTATGTATGATGGTTCCTTGTTTTCTACTTGCTAAATCTTTTTAATCTTAAAATTTTCTACATATGTAAAAGGTTCCTTGCTGTTCTATGCATGACGGTCCCTTGCTGTTTTATGTGCTAAGTTGTACGTAGAAGGGTTCCTTGCTGTTCACTGTTCTATACATGAAGGTTCCTTGCTGTTGTATGTGCTAGGTTGCATGTAGAGGGTTCCTTGCGGTTCACTGTCCTATGTATGATGGTTCCTTGTTTTCTCCGTGCTAAGGTGTATGTAAAAGGTTCCTTGCTGTTGTATGTGCTAAGTTATATGTACAAGGTTCCTTGCTGTTCAATGTTCTATGCATGAAGGTTCCTTGCTGTTGTATGTGCTAAGTTGTATGTACAAGGTTCCTTGTTGTTCACTGTTCTATGCATGAAGGTTCCTTGCTGTTCTATGTGCAAAGTCGTACGTAGAAGGGTTCCTTGCTGTTCACTGTTCTATACATGAAGGTTCCTTGCTGTTGTATGTGCTAAGTTGCATGTAGAAGGTTCCTTGCTGTTCACTGTTCTATGTATGATGGTTCCTTGTTTTCTACGTGCTAAATCTTTTTAATCTTAAAATTTTCTACGTATGTAAAACGTTCCTTGCTGTTCTATGCATGAAGGTCCCTTGCTGTTTTATGTGCTAAGTTGTACGTAGAAGGGTTCCTTGCTGTTCACTGTTCTATACATGAAGGTTCCTTGCTGTTGTATGTGCTAAGTTGCATGTAGAGGGTTCCTTGCGGTTCACTGTCCTATGTATGATGGTTCCTTGTTTTCTCCGTGCTAAGGTGTATGTAAAAGGTTCCTTGTTGTTGTATGTGCTAAGTTATATGTACAAGGTTCCTTGCTGTTCAATGTTCTATGCATGAAGGTTCCTTGCTGTTGTATGTGCTAAGTTGTATGTACAAGGTTCCTTGTTGTTCACTGTTCTATGCATGAAGGTTCCTTGCTGTTCTATGTGCAAAGTCGTACGTAGAAGGGTTCCTTGCTGTTCACTGTTCTATACATGAAGGTTCCTTGCTGTTGTATGTGCTAAGTTGCATGTAGAAGGTTCCTTGCTGTTCACTGTTCTATGTATGATGGTTCCTTGTTTTCTACTTGCTAAATCTTTTTAATCTTAACATTTTCTACGTATGTAAAAGGTTCCTTGCTGTTCTATGCATGAAGGTCCCTTGCTGTTTTATGTGCTAAGTTGTACGTAGAAGGGTTCCTTGCTGTTCACTGTTCTATACATGAAGGTTCCTTGCTGTTGTATGTGCTAAATTGCATGTAGAGGGTTCCTTGCGGTTCACTGTCCTATGTATGATGGTTCCTTGTTTTCTCCGTGCTAAGGTGTATGTAAAAGGTTCCTTGCTGTTGTATGTGCTAAGTTATATGTACAAGGTTCCTTGCTGTTCAATGTTCTATGCATGAAGGTTCCTTGCTGTTGTATGTGCTAAGTTGTATGTACAAGGTTCCTTGTTGTTCACTGTTCTATGCATGAAGGTTCCTTGCTGTTCTATGTGCAAAGTCGTACGTAGAAGGGTTCCTTGCTGTTCACTGTTCTATACATGAAGGTTCCTTGCTGTTGTATGTGCTAAGTTGCATGTAGAAGGTTCCTTGCTGTTCACTGTTCTATGTATGATGGTTCCTTGTTTTCTACGTGCTAAATCTTTTTAATCTTAAAATTTTCTACGTATGTAAAACGTTCCTTGCTGTTCTATGCATGAAGGTCCCTTGCTGTTTTATGTGCTAAGTTGTACGTAGAAGGGTTCCTTGCTGTTCACTGTTCTATACATGAAGGTTCCTTGCTGTTGTATGTGCTAAGTTGCATGTAGAAGGTTCCTTGCGGTTCACTGTTCTATACATGAAGGTTCCTTGCTGTTGTATGTGCTAAGTTGCATGTAGAGGGTTCCTTGCGGTTCACTGTCCTATGTATGATTGTTCCTTGTTTTCTGCGTGCTAAGGTGTATGTAAAAGGTTCCTTGCTGTTGTATGTGCTAAGTTATATGTACAAGGTTCCTTCCTGTTCAATGTTCTATGCATGAAGGTTCCTTGCTGTTGTATGTGCTAAGTTGTATGTACAAGGTTCCTTGTTGTTCACTGTTCTATGCATGAAGGTTCCTTGCTGTTCTATGTGCAAAGTCGTACGTAGAAGGGTTCCTTGCTGTTCACTGTTCTATACATGAAGGTTCCTTGCTGTTGTATGTGCTAAGTTGCATGTAGAAGGTTCCTTGCTGTTCACTGTTCTATGTATGATGGTTCCTTGTTTTCTACGTGCTAAATCTTTTTAATCTTAAAATTTTCTACGTATGTAAAAGGTTCCTTGCTGTTCTATGCATGAAGGTCCCTTGCTGTTTTATGTGCTAAGTTGTACGTAGAAGGGTTCCTTGCTGTTCACTGTTCTATACATGAAGGTTCCTTGCTGTTGTATGTGCTAAGTTGCATGTAGAGGGTTCCTTGCGGTTCACTGTCCTATGTATGATGGTTCCTTGTTTTCTGCGTGCTAAGGTGTATGTAAAAGGTTCCTTGCTGTTGTATGTGCTAAGTTATATGTACAAGGTTCCTTGCTGTTCAATGTTCTATGCATGAAGGTTCCTTGCTGTTGTATGTGCTAAGTTGTATGTACAAGGTTCCTTGTTGTTCACTGTTCTATGCATGAAGGTTCCTTGCTGTTCTATGTGCAAAGTCGTACGTAGAAGGGTTCCTTGCTGTTCACTGTTCTATACATGAAGGTTCCTTGCTGTTGTATGTGCTACGTTGCATGTAGAAGGTTCCTTGCTGTTCACTGTTCTATGTATGATGGTTCCTTGTTTTCTACGTGCTAAATCTTTTTAATCTTAAAATTTTCTACGTATGTAAAAGGTTCCTTGCTGTTCTATGCATGAAGGTCCCTTGCTGTTTTATGTGCTAAGTTGAACGTAGAAGGGTTCCTTGCTGTTCACTGTTCTATACATGAAGGTTCCTTGCTGTTGTATGTGCTAAGTTGCATGTAGAGGGTTCCTTGCGGTTCACTGTCCTATGTATGATGGTTCCTTGTTTTCTGCGTGCTAAGGTGTATGTAAAAGGTTCCTTGCTGTTGTATGTGCTAAGTTATATGTACAAGGTTCCTTGCTGTTCAATGTTCTATGCATGAAGGTTCCTTGCTGTTCAATGTTCTATGCATGAAGGTTCCTTGCTGTTGTATGTGCTAAGTTGTATGTACAAGGTTCCTTGTTGTTCACTGTTCTATGCATGAAGGTTCCTTGCTGTTCTATGTGCAAAGTCGTACGTAGAAGGGTTCCTTGCTGTTCACTGTTCTATACATGAAGGTTCCTTGCTGTTGTATGTGCTAAGTTGCATGTAGAGGGTTCCTTGCGGTTCACTGTCCTATGTATGATTGTACCTTGTTTTCTGCGTGCTAAGGTGTATGTAAAAGGTTCCTTGCTGTTGTATGTGCTAAGTTATATGTACAAGGTTCCTTGCTGTTCAATGTTCTATGCATGAAGGTTCCTTGCTGTTGTATGTGCTAAGTTGTATGTACAAGGTTCCTTGTTGTTCACTGTTCTATGCATGAAGGTTCCTTGCTGTTTTATGTGCAAAGTCGTACGTAGAAGGGTTCCTTGCTGTTCACTGTTCTATACATGAAGGTTCCTTGTTGTTGTATGTGCTAAGTTGCATGTAGAAGGTTCCTTGCTGTTCACTGTTCTATGTATGATGGTTCCTTGTTTTCTACGTGCTAAATCTTTTTAATCTTAAAATTTTCTACGTATGTAAAAGGTTCCTTGCTGTTCTATGCATGAAGGTCCCTTGCTGTTTTATGTGCTAAGTTGTACGTAGAAGGGTTCCTTGCTGTTCACTGTTCTATACATGAAGGTTCCTTGCTGTTGTATGTGCTAGGTTGCATGTAGAGGGTTCCTTGCGGTTCACTGTCCTATGTATGATGGTTCCTTGTTTTCTGCGTGCTGAGGTGTATATAAAAGGTTCCTTGCTGTTGTATGTGCTAAGTTATATGTACAAGGTTCCTTGCTGTTCAATGTTCTATGCATGATGGTTCTTTGCTGTTGTATGTAGAAGGTATGCTAGCTTTTTTTGCTAGCGTCTCTCATATTAGCATGCTAATGTTTTTTGCTACTATCTATGTCTACACCAACAAATACTGCATTTTGGTATTTCTTCTTACCCAGTCATGGTCCGCTCCCTGTACAATCAGCGTCTTGGTTGACAAGACTCTGCAGCATCGCATGAACATCGGGGGCGGTACCTCTGGATTGGCAGACCGGGGTGGTGGTTCCTCTCTTTATGAAGGGAAACCGGAGGGTGTGTTCCAACTATCGTGGGATCACACTCCTCAGCCTTCCCAGTAAGGTCTATTCAGGTGTACTGGAGAGGAGGCTACGCCGGATAGTCGAACCTCGGATTCAGGAGGTTTTCATCCTGGTCGTGGAACTGTGGACCAGCTCTATACTCTCGGCAGGGTGCATGAGGAGTTTGCCCAACCAGTCTACATGTGTTTTGTGGACTTGGAGAAGGCATTCGACCGTGTCCCTCCGGAAGTCCTGTGGGGAGTGCTCAGAGAGTATGGGGTATCGGACTGTCTGATTGTGGCGGTCCGCTCCCTGTATGATCAGTGTCAGAGCTTGGTCCGCATTGAATTTGCTGAATTTCCCCCACGGATCAATAAAGTACTTTCTATTCTATTCTATTGCCGGCAGTAAGTCGGACACGTTTCCAGTGAGGGTTGGACTCCGCCAAGGCTGCCCTTTGTCACCCATTCTGTTCTGAACTTTTATGGACAGAATTTCTAGGTGCAGTCAAGGCGTTGAGGGGATCCGGTTTGGTGGCTGCAGGATTAGGTCTCTGCTTTTTGCAGATGATGTGGTCCTGATGGCTTCATCTGGCCAGGATCTTCAGCTCTCACTGGATCGGTTTGCAGCCGAGTGTGAAGCAACTGGGATGAGAATCAGCACCTCCAAGTCTGAGTCCATGGTTCTCGTCCGGAAAAGGGTGGTGTACCATCTCCGGGTTGGGGAGGAGATCTTGCCCCAAGTGGAGGAGTTCAAGTACCTCGGAGTCTTGTTCACGAGTGAGGGATGAGTGGATGGTGAGATCGACAGGCGGATCGGTGCGGCGTCTTCATTAATGCGGACGCTGTATCGATCCGTTGTGGTGAAGAAGGAGCAGAGCCGGAAGACAAAGCTCTCAATTTACCGGTCGATCTACGTTCCCATCCTCACCTATGGTCATGAGCTTTGGGTTATGACTGAAAGGACAAGATCACGGGTACAAGCGGCCAAAATGAGTTTCCTCCGCCGGGTGGCGGGGCTCTCCCTTAGAGATAGGGTGAGAAGATCTGTCATCCGGGAGGAGCTCAAAGTAAAGCCAGATGAGGTGGTTCGGGCATCTGGTCAGGATGCCACCCGAACGCCTCCTAGGGAGGTGTTTAGGGCACGTCGGACCGGTAGGAGGCCACGGGGAAGACCCAGGACACGTTGGGAAGACTATGTCTCCCGGCTGGCCTGGGATCGCCCGGGAGGAGCTGGACGAAGTGGCTGGAGAGAGTCGCTTAGGCTGCTGGCCCCGCGACCTCGGATAAGCGGAAGAAGATGGATGGTCATGTGCTAGCTTCTTAACGTTAGCATGCTAGTATGCTATCATTAGCATGGCAAACTTTTCCAGCATATATTACACTTTTGTCTGTAATTCCGCAGCCATTCACCTTAGAGTCAATTAAAGAGTATCAGTTGGTCTTGTGTCACCAGGAAGCATGGAAGTACACAACTGAGTGTGGTCTGCATCGCTATGGAGATGTATTCCATGGCCCCTGATGACACTGCCAAGTGGAATCATGTCAATATTGAAAAGAATAGGACCTACAATTGATCCTTGAGGCACACCACATGAGGCGCATACTATACCAATCATTTTCTGTCTGGGAGATAAGAACATTTGTGAACAGTAGCAGGTCTTTAGTTTGATCTACTGTATGAAAGGCATCAGCACTAAGAACCAGTCAAGTCTTTAGTTTGATCTACTGTATGAAAGGCATCAGCACTAAGAACCAGTCAAGTCTTTAGTTTGATCTACTGTATGAAAGGCATCAGCACTAAGATCCAGTCAAGTCTTTAGGTTTGATCTACTGTATGAAAGGCATCAGCACTAAGATCCAGTCAAGTCTTTAGTTTGATCTACTGTATGAAAGGCATCAGCACTAAAATCCAGTCAAGTCTTTAGTTTGATCTATTGTATGAAAGGCATCAGCACTAAGAACCAGTCAAGTCTTTAGGTTTGATCTACTGTATGAAAGGCATCAGCACTAAGAACCAGTCAAGTCAAAGTGATGCAGACTCAGTCAAACAATCAGCAGCTTGAGATAAGCATAGTGTAAATAATCATATTCAGAGTTGAAATGGTCTTATTTAGGACAACTTTAAGAAGAGCATCATGAATGTATTATATTGGCCTATAATAAAGCAGACCTTGACTGTAGTATGTCCTCAATGTCATTCCTTTGCTGCATTGCTAATACGTGCTTCCTTCGCTCAGCGTTTTGGACGTTGGCTTGGCCATGCAGTTGCTGGACTGCCACTACTCGGACGCTCAGGTTCGCTCTATGGCGGTGAGGAAGTTGGAGACGCTGGAGGACGACGACGTGCTCAGATACCTCCTGCAGCTTGTCCAGGTGCTCCTTCTTCACTCCATTCAGACATCATGCCCACTCAGTTGAGTGAAGAACTGCACTACCATAATCCTCTGACTTTGACAAATGTCATGTGACTTTTCTGTCTGTAAACAAGAGGAGCCCGCATGAGAACTGACTACAAACATGACAACTGACTACAAACATGACAACTGACTACAAACAAGCTTTTCTTCTTTCAAGTCATCAGACTGAGGGCATGACTGACCACCATGGCTCTAACGTGTGTGTGTGTGTGTGTGTGTGTGTGTGTGTGTGTGTGTGTGTGTGTGTGTGTGTGTGTGTGTGTGTGTGTGTGTGTGTGTGTGTGTGTGTGTGTGTGTATATATATGTGTGTGTATATGTATGTATATGTACAGGTAAAAGCCAGTAAATTAGAATATTTTGAAAAACTTGATTTATTTCAGTAATTGCATTCAAAAGGTGTAACTTGTACATTATATTTATTCATTGCACACAGACTGATGCATTCAAATGTTTATTTCATTTAATTTTGATGATTTGAAGTGGCAACAAATGAAAATCCAAAATTCCGTGTGTCACAAAATTAGAATATTACTTAAGGCTAATACAAAAAAGGGATTTTTAGAAATGTTGGCCAACTGAAAAGTATGAAAATGAAAAATATGAGCATGTACAATACTCAATACTTGGTTGGAGCTCCTTTTGCCTCAATTACTGCGTTAACGCGGCGTGGCATGGAGTCGATGAGTTTCTGGCACTGCTCAGGTGTTATGAGAGCCCAGGTTGCTCTGATAGTGGCCTTCAACTCTTCTGCGTTTCTGGGTCTGGCATTCTGCATCTTCCTTTTCACAATACCCCACAGATTTTCTATGGGGCTAAGGTCAGGGGAGTTGGCGGGCCAATTTAGAACAGAAATACCATGGTCCGTAAACCAGGCACGGGTAGATTTTGCGCTGTGTGCAGGCGCCAAGTCCTGTTGGAACTTGAAATCTCCATCTCCATAGAGCAGGTCAGCAGCAGGAAGCATGAAGTGCTCTAAAACTTGCTGGTAGACGGCTGCGTTGACCCTGGATCTCAGGAAACAGAGTGGACCGACACCAGCAGATGACATGGCACCCCAAACCATCACCCAACCATGCAAATTTTGCATTTCCTTTGGAAATCGAGGTCCCAAAGTCTGGAGGAAGACAGGAGAGGCACAGGATCCACGTTGCCTGAAGTCTAGTGTAAAGTTTCCACCATCAGTGATGGTTTGGGGTGCCATGTCATCTGCTGGTGTCGGTCCACTCTGTTTCCTGAGATCCAGGGTCAACGCAGCCGTCTACCAGCAAGTTTTAGAGCACTTCATGCTTCCTGCTGCTGACCTGCTCTATGGAGATGGAGATTTCAAGTTCCAACAGGACTTGGCGCCTGCACACAGCGCAAAATCTACCCGTGCCTGGTTTACGGACCATGGTATTTCTGTTCTAAATTGGCCCGCCAACTCCCCTGACCTTAGCCCCATAGAAAATCTGTGGGGTATTGTGAAAAGGAAGATGCAGAATGCCAGACCCAAAATCGCAGAAGAGTTGAAGGCCACTATCAGAGCAACCTGGGCTCTCATAACACCTGAGCAGTGCCAGAAACTCATCGACTCCATGCCACGCCGCATTAACGCAGTAATTGAGGCAAAAGGAGCTCCAACCAAGTATTGAGTATTGTACATGCTCATATTTTTCATTTTCATACTTTTCAGTTGGCCAACATTTCTAAAAATCCCTTTTTTGTATTAGCCTTAAGTAATATTCTAATTTTGTGACACACGGAATTTTGGATTTTCATTTGTTGCCACTTCAAATCATCAAAATGAAATGAAATAAACATTTGAATGCATCAGTCTGTGTGCAATGAGTAAATATAATGTACAAGTTACACCTTTTGAATGCAATTACTGAAATAAATCAAGTTTTTCAAAATATTCTAATTTACTGGCTTTTACCTGTATATGTGTGTATATGTATGTATGTATGTATGTATGTATGTATGTATATATGTATATGTAAAGGTTGTTGTGTTATGTGTGACCATGTGTGTTGACTTGTTCTGTTGTGTAATGTGTGACCATGTGTGTTGACTTGTGGTGTTGTGTGACCATGTGTGTTGACTTGTTGTGTTGTGTAATGTGTGACCATGTGTGTTGACTTGTGGTGTTGTGTAATGTGTGACCATGTGCGTTGACTTGTTGTGTTGTGTAATGTGTGACCATGTGTGTTGACTTGTTGTGTTGTGTTGTGTTGTGTGACCATGTGTGTTGACTTGTTGTGTCGTGTTGTGTGACCATGTGTGTTGACTTGTTGTGTCGTGTTGTGTGACCATGTGTGTTGATTTGTTGTGTTGTGTCGTGTGTTGACTTGTTGTGTTATGTGTGACCATGTGTGTTGACTTGTGTTGTGTAATGTGTGACCATGTGTGTTGTCGTGTTGTGTGACCATGTGTGTTGATTTGTTGTGTTGTGTTGTGTTGTGTGTTGACTTGTTGTGTTGTGTTATGTGTGACCATGTGTGTTGACTTGTTGTGTAATGTGTGACCATGTGTGTTGACCTGTTGTGTTGTGTAATGTGTGACCATGTGTGTTGACTTGTTGTGCTTTGTGTGACCATGTGTGTTGACTTGTTGTGTTGTGTTATGTGTGACCATGTGTGTTGTCGTGTTGTGTGACCATGTGTGTTGATTTGTTGTGTTGTGTGTTGACTTGTTGTGTTGTGTTATGTGTGACCATGTGTGTTGACTTGTTGTGTAATGTGTGACCATGTGTGTTGACTTGTTGTGTTGTGTAATGTGTGACCATGTGTGTTGACTTGTTGTGTTGTGTGACCATGTGTGTTGACTTGTTGTGTTGTGTGACCATGTGTGTTGACTTGTTGTGTTGTGTGACCATTTGTGTTGACTTGTTGTATTGTGTAATGTGTGACCATGTGTGTTGACTTGTTGTGTTGTGTTATGTGTGACGTGTGTTG
The DNA here is from genome assembly GCF_033978685.3 of Nerophis lumbriciformis. Classification (NCBI taxonomy): domain Eukaryota; kingdom Metazoa; phylum Chordata; class Actinopteri; order Syngnathiformes; family Syngnathidae; genus Nerophis; species Nerophis lumbriciformis. The sequence continues at coordinate 8,158,402 of NC_084552.2, read as the reverse complement.
ACTTGTTGTGTTGTGTGACCATGTGTGTTGTGTTATGTGTGACCATGTGTGTTGACTTGTTGTGTTGTGTTATGTGTGTTGACTTGTTGTGTTGTGTAATGTGTGGCCATGTGTGTTGACTTGTTGTGTTGTGTAATGTGTGACATGTGTGTTGACTTGTTGTGTTGTGTGACATGTGTGTTGACGTGTTGTGTTGTGTGACATGTGTGTTGACTTGTTGTGTTGTGTGACATGTGTGTTGACTTGTTGTGTTGTGTTGTGTGACATGTGTTGACTTGTTGTGTTGTGTGACATGTGTGTTGACTTGTTGTGTTGTGTAATGTGTGACCATGTGTGTTGACTTGTTGTGTTGTGTGACCATGTGTGTTGACTTGTTGTGTCGTGTTGTGTGACCATGTGTGTTGATTTGTTGTGTTGTGTAATGTGTGACCATGTGTGTTGATTTGTTGTGTTGTGTCGTGTGTTGACTTGTTGTGTTGTGTAATGTGTGACCATGTGTGTTGATTTGTTGTGTTGTGTCGTGTGTTGACTTGTTGTGTTGTTATGTGTGACCATGTGTGTTGACTTGTGTTGTGTAATGTGTGACCATGTGTGTTGTCGTGTTGTGTGACCATGTGTGTTGATTTGTTGTGTTGTGTTGTGTGTTGACTTGTTGTGTTGTGTTATGTGTGACCATGTGTGTTGACTTGTTGTGTAATGTGTGACCATGTGTGTTGACCTGTTGTGTTGTGTAATGTGTGACCATGTGTGTTGACTTGTTGTGCTTTGTGTGACCATGTGTGTTGACTTGTTGTGTTGTGTTATGTGTGACCATGTGTGTTGTCGTGTTGTGTGACCATGTGTGTTGATTTGTTGTGTTGTGTGTTGACTTGTTGTGTTGTGTTATGTGTGACCATGTGTGTTGACTTGTTGTGTAATGTGTGACCATGTGTGTTGACTTGTTGTGTTGTGTAATGTGTGACCATGTGTGTTGACTTGTTGTGTTGTGTGACCATGTGCGTTGACTTGTTGTGTTGTGTGACCATGTGTGTTGACTTGTTGTGTTGTGTGACCATTTGTGTTGACTTGTTGTATTGTGTAATGTGTGACCATGTGTGTTGACTTGTTGTGTTGTGTTATGTGTGACATGTGTGTTGACTTGTTGTGTTGTGTGACCATGTGTGTTGTGTTATGTGTGACCATGTGTGTTGACTTGTTGTGTTGTGTTATGTGTGTTGACTTGTTGTGTTGTGTAATGTGTGGCCATGTGTGTTGACTTGTTGTGTTGTGTAATGTGTGACATGTGTGTTGACTTGTTGTGTTGTGTGACATGTGTGTTGACGTGTTGTGTTGTGTGACATGTGTGTTGACTTGTTGTGTTGTGTGACATGTGTTGACTTGTTGTGTTGTGTGACATGTGTGTTGACTTGTTGTGTTGTGTGACATGTGTGTTGACTTGTTGTGTTGTGTTGTGTGACCATGTGTGTTGACTTGTTGTGTTGGTTTATTTGCGCCATGAGTGGGAAAAGTTGTTTGGATTGGGTCATATATAAAATTGATATGCTTTTTACTCTTGAAAGTGTAATTCATGGTCATTAACCCAAAGTAGTCACTTGGTGGCCGGTGGCAGTAGTTAGGACACCTCTGAGTTTGACAATCATCCAACATTATTTCTCTAAATGTACTTCTTCTAACAGCCATGTGGTTTGTTGGCAGGCAGTGAAGTTTGAGCCATACCATGATAGTGCCCTGGTCAGGTTCCTGCTCAAGAGAGCTCTCAGGGTGAGTTGACTTCATCCCAAATATTTCAACTAGGGCTGCAGCTAACGATTATTTTTCTATCGATTAATCTATAGATTTTTTTTTTTTTTCGATTAATCTGTTAATCTATAGATTATTTTTTCGATTAATCTATAGATTATTTTTCTTTTTACCAATTTTTTTTTTTATTTAAAATGAAGAGGAAAAAAATAAATGTAGGCCAGTTTTTTCAAAAGGCATGGCTTTTATTTACAAAAAAAAAAGTATGGCCACTCAGTCAACATTGACAACAACATGACAAAATATTCTGTAACAATGTAAACATTTAAAACTTTTAACATTTAACAAAATTAAAAGTAGCTTATTTGCTTTTTAATGTGCAAATATAAAAGTAAACATCCAGTGCAAATCTTAATATTCTGGAATAGTATAAGCATTTCAAAAGTAAAAGTATTGCTTATTTTGCTTTAAAATGTGCAAAAATAAAGATAAACATCCAATACAAAAAAGTGCAAAACGGAAATATTCTGTAACAAGTGTAAACATTTCAACAAAAGTAAAAGTATTGCTTATTTGCTAAAATGTGCAAAAATAAAGCTAAACATCCAATACAAAAAAGTGTACAGTGTAAACATTTCAACAAAAGTAAAAGTATTGCTTATTTTGCTTAATAACACAACAATGATAGTATGATTAAAGTGAAAGTTAATTGTTGGTTTGTACATAGTATATGTAACTGTTAATGTTGTAAAAGGTATTTGCACAACTAATTAACGTTAGCGTTTGTGACACGTCTTGTGCCGTGGGGTTCTTTCAGGACCGACAGACTGAACGCCAGACGGCTTTGCCAGGTTTACAATCTTTTAATTTTACACAAAGTCTTTTCTCTTCCAACTGCGCGGATCGCGCACCTGGGCACGATTGCGGCGTCGCTCCCGGCGCGCCCCGCCTCGCCGCTCGCTCGCCGCCGCCGCCTCTCCACAGCGTTAAAGAGGAGCGCGTCTTTGTAAACACTGAACAGGCACGCCAAACGCGCCTCTCAGAGCGAAACGGTGCTTTAGTTTATGAATTTACAACACAGATACAAATGACACATTCATGTTTTTGTGTAATAATGACAACGTATACGCACGCGGACGATTGACTTGTTGATGGTGATGGCAAGAACGCTGTCGGGGGTTTTCTTTTCAAATGTTCGTTCATAGCCGTTGTCCTGCTATGATAGGCCATTTCCGCTCGACACAGTGTGCATACAACAACATTATTAGGCCGTTTATTGAAATACTCCCACACTTTTGACGACTTTTGGCGTGCTTTTTTCCCCTCGCTCGCATCGTCTGCTTTGCGCTCCGCCATGACAGTAAAGTAGAGTGACGTAAATATGCGATGCGCCGACGCACAAAAACGGCGTCGACGTATTTACGTAACCGATGACGTCGACTACGTCGACGCGTCGTTTCAGCCTTAATTTCAACACATCTTACATTGTCTATGTCTCGGCCCCTCCCTGTTGTCGCAGAGTAAGCGTATCGGCCATTTCCTCTTCTGGTTCCTGCGCAGTGAGATCGCCCAGTCCATGCATTACCAGCAGAGGTATGCGGTCCTGCTGGAGGCCTACCTGCGAGGCTGCGGCGAGTCCATGCTGCAGGATTTTGGTAAACAGGTGAGCAGACCTCACTACGGCGTGGATGATTGGAGAAAACTAACGTGTGTAACCTTTTTACAAAGCAACTTTCATTGGGTTTGCTCTTTATTAATTTTTTTCAAATCAAAAATAAATACAAGTTAATAATAAACAACGATGATGTATACAAGGGACCTGGGGTGGACCGCTCGCCTGTGCATTGCTTGGGGACATCTCTGCACTGCTGACCTGTCTGGTCTCCTGCTGGCCCCACTATGGACTGGACTCACACTATTATGTTAGATCCACTATGGACTGGACTCACACTATTATGTTAGATCCACTATGGACTGGACTCTCACTATTATGTTAGATCCACTATGGGCTGGACTCACACTATTATGTTAGATCCACTATGGACTGGACTCTCACACTATTATGTTAGATCCACTATGGACTGGACTCTCACTATTATGTTAGATCCACTATGGACTGGACTCTCACACTATTATGTTAGATCCACTATGGACTGGACTCTCACACTATTATGTTAGATCCACTATGGACTGGACTCTCACACTATTATGTTAGATCCACTATGGACTGGACTCTCACTCTATTATGTTGGATCCACTATGGACTGGACTCTCACTATTATGTTAGATCCACTATGGACTGGACTCTCACACTATTATGTTAGATCCACTATGGACTGGACTCTCACTATTATGTTAGATCCACTATGGACTGGACTCTCACACTATTATGTTAGATCCACTATGGACTGGACTCTCACACTATTATGTTAGATCCACTATGGACTGGACTCTCACACTATTATGTTAGATCCACTATGGACTGGACTCTCACACTATTATGTTAGATCCACTATGGACTGGACTCTCACTATTATGTTGGATCCACTATGGACTGGACTCTCACTATTATGTTAGATCCACTATGGACTGGACTCTCACTATTATGTTAGATCCACTATGGACTGGACTCTCACACTATTATGTTAGATCCACTATGGACTGGACTCTCACTATTATGTTAGATCCACTATGGACTGGACTCTCACACTATTATGTTAGATCCACTATGGACTGGACTCTCACACTATTATGTTAGATCCACTATGGACTGGACTCTCACACTATTATGTTAGATCCACTATGGACTGGACTCTCACACTATTATGTTAGATCCACTATGGACTGGACTCTCACTATTACGTTAGATCCACTATGGACTGGACTCTCACTATTATGTTAGATCCACTATGGACTGGACTCTCACTATTATGTTAGATCCACTATGGACTGGACTCTCACTATTATGTTAGATCCACTATGGACTGGACTCTCACTATTATGTTAGATCCACTATGGACTGGACTCTCACTATTATGTTAGATCCACTATGGACTGGACTCTCACTATTATGTTAGATCCACTATGGACTGGACTCTCACACTATTATGTTAGATCCACTATGGACTGGACTCTCACACTATTATGTTAGATCCACTATGGACTGGAGTCTCACTATTATGTTAGATCCACTATGGACTGGACTCTCACACTATTATGTTAGATCCACTATGGACTGGACTCTCACTATTATGTTAGATCCACTATGGACTGGACTCTCACTATTATGTTAGATCCACTATGGACTGGACTCTCACACTATTATGTTAGATCCACTATGGACTGGACTCTCACACTATTATGTTAGATCCACTATGGACTGGACTCTCACTCTATTATGTTGGATCCACTATGGACTGGACTCTCACTATTATGTTAGATCCACTATGGACTGGACTCTCACACTATTATGTTAGATCCACTATGGACTGGACTCTCACTCTATTATGTTGGATCCACTATGGACTGGACACTTACACTATTATGTTAGATCCACTATGGACTGGACTCTCACACTATTATGTTAGATCCACTATGGACTGGACTCTCACTATTATGTTAGATCCACTATGGACTGGACTCTCACTAGTATGTTAGATCCACTATGGACTGGACTCACACACTATTATGTTAGATCCACTATGGACTGGACTCTCACTATTATGTTAGATCCACTATGGACTGGACTCTCACACTATTATGTTAGATCCACTATGGACTGGACTCTCACACTATTATGTTAGATCCACTATGGACTGGACTCTCACTATTATGTTAGATCCACTATGGACTGGACTCTCACTATTATGTTAGATCCACTATGGACTGGACTCTCACTAGTATGTTAGATCCACTATGGACTGGACTCTCACACTATTATGTTAGATCCACTATGGACTGGACTCTCACTATTATGTTAGATCCACTATGGACTGGACTCTCACACTATTATGTTAGATCCACTATGGACTGGACTCTCACACTATTATGTTAGATCCACTATGGACTGGACTCTCACTCTATTATGTTGGATCCACTATGGACTGGACTCTCACTATTATGTTAGATCCACTATGGACTGGACTCTCACACTATTATGTTAGATCCACTATGGACTGGACTCTCACTATTATGTTAGATCCACTATGGACTGGACTCTCACACTATTATGTTAGATCCACTATGGACTGGACTCTCACACTATTATGTTAGATCCACTATGGACTGGACTCTCACACTATTATGTTAGATCCACTATGGACTGGACTCTCACTATTATGTTAGATCCACTATGGACTGGACTCTCACTATTATGTTAGATCCACTATGGACTGGACTCTCACTATTATGTTAGATCCACTATGGACTGGACTCTCACACTATTATGTTAGATCCACTATGGACTGGACTCTCACTATTATGTTAGATCCACTATGGACTGGACTCTCACTATTATGTTAGATCCACTATGGACTGGACTCTCACACTATTATGTTAGATCCACTATGGACTGGACTCTCACACTATTATGTTAGATCCACTATGGACTGGACTCTCACACTATTATGTTAGATCCACTATGGACTGGACTCTCACACTATTATGTTAGATCCACTATGGACTGGACTCTCACACTATTATGTTAGATCCACTATGGACTGGACTCTCACTATTATGTTAGATCCACTATGGATTGGACTCTCACACTATTGTGTTAGATCCACTATGGACTGGACTCTCACACTATTATGTTAGATCCACTATGGACTGGACTCTCACTATTATGTTAGATCCACTATGGACTGGACTCTCACACTATTATGTTAGATCCACTATGGACTGGACTCTCACACTATTATGTTAGATCCACTATGGACTGGACTCTCACACTATTATGTTAGATCCACTATGGACTGGACTCTCACACTATTATGTTAGATCCGCTATGGACTGGACTCTCACACTATTATGTTAGATCCACTATGGACTGGACTCTCACACTATTATGTTAGATCCACTATGGACTGGACTCTCACTTTATTATGTTAGATCCACTATGGACTGGACTCTCACTATTATGTTAGATCCACTATGGACTGGACTCTCACTAGTATGTTAGATCCACTATGGACTGGACTCTCACACTATTATGTTAGATCCACTATGGACTGGACTCTCACTCTATTATGTTGGATCCACTATGGACTGGACTCTCACTATTATGTTAGATCCACTATGGACTGGACTCTCACACTATTATGTTAGATCCACTATGGACTGGACTCTCACTATTATGTTAGATCCACTATGGACTGGACTCTCACACTATTATGTTAGATCCACTATGGACTGGACTCTCACACTATTATGTTAGATCCACTATGGACTGGACTCTCACACTATTATGTTAGATCCACTATGGACTGGACTCTCACTATTATGTTAGATCCACTATGGACTGGACTCTCACTATTATGTTAGATCCACTATGGACTGGACTCTCACTATTATGTTAGATCCACTATGGACTGGACTCTCACACTATTATGTTAGATCCACTATGGACTGGACTCTCACTATTATGTTAGATCCACTATGGACTGGACTCTCACTATTATGTTAGATCCACTATGGACTGGACTCTCACACTATTATGTTAGATCCACTATGGACTGGACTCTCACACTATTATGTTAGATCCACTATGGACTGGACTCTCACACTATTATGTTAGATCCACTATGGACTGGACTCTCACACTATTATGTTAGATCCACTATGGACTGGACTCTCACACTATTATGTTAGATCCACTATGGACTGGACTCTCACTATTATGTTAGATCCACTATGGATTGGACTCTCACACTATTGTGTTAGATCCACTATGGACTGGACTCTCACACTATTATGTTAGATCCACTATGGACTGGACTCTCACAATTATGTTAGATCCACTATGGACTGGACTCTCACACTATTATGTTAGATCCGCTATGGACTGGACTCTCACACTATTATGTTAGATCCACTATGGACTGGACTCTCACACTATTATGTTAGATCCACTATGGACTGGACTCTCACTTTATTATGTTAGATCCACTATGGACTGGACTCTCACTATTATGTTAGATCCACTATGGACTGGACTCTCACTAGTATGTTAGATCCACTATGGACTGGACTCTCACACTATTATGTTAGATCCACTATGGACTGGACTCTCACACTATTATGTTAGATCCACTATGGACTGGACTCTCACTATTATGTTAGATCCACTATGGACTGGACTCTCACTATTATGTTAGATCCACTATGGACTGGATTCTCACTATTATGTTAGATCCACTATGGACTGGACTCTCACTATTATGTTAGATCCACTATGGACTGGACTCTCACACTATTATGTTAGATCCACTATGGACTGGACTCTCACACTATAATGTTAGATCCACTATGGACTGGACTCTCACTATTATGTTAGATCCACTATGGACTGGACTCTCACACTATAATGTTAGATCCACTATGGACTGGACTCTCACTATTATGTTAGATCCACTATGGACTGGACTCTCACACTATTATGTTAGATCCACTATGGAGTGGACTTTAATTTATTGAGGGGGGGTCACCCACATATGCGGTCCTCTCCAAGGTTTCTCATAGTCATTCACATCGACGTCCCACTGGGTTGTGAGTTTTTCCTTGCCCTGATGTGGGCTCTGTACCGAGGATGTGGTTGTGGCTTGTGCAGCCCTTTGAGACACTTGTGATTTAGGGCTATATAAATAAACATTGATTGATTGATTGATTGACAAGTAAAAAAGAGACTGTTAGATCCACTATGGACTGGACTCTCACACTATTATGTTAGATCCACTATGGACTGGACTCTCACTTTATTATGTTAGATCCACTATGGACTGGACTCTCACTATTATGTTAGATCCACTATGGATTGGACTCTCACACTATTGTGTTAGATCCACTATGGACTGGACTCTCTCACTATTATGTTAGATCCACTATGGACTGGACTCTCACACTATTATGTTAGATCCGCTATGGACTGGACTCTCACACTATTATGTTAGATCCACTATGGACTGGACTCTCACACTATTATGTTAGATCCACTATGGACTGGACTCTCACTTTATTATGTTAGATCCACTATGGACTGGACTCTCACTATTATGTTAGATCCACTATGGACTGGACTCTCACTATTATGTTAGATCCACTATGGACTGGACTCTCACTATTATGTTAGATCCACTATGGACTGGACTCTCACACTATTATGTTAGATCCACTATGGACTGGACTCTCACTATTATGTTAGATCCACTATGGACTGGACTCTCACACTATTATGTTAGATCCACTATGGACTGGACTCTCACACTATTGTGTTAGATCCACTATGGACTGGACTCTCACTATTATGTTAGATCCACTATGGACTGGACTCTCACTATTATGTTAGATCCACTATGGACTGGACTCTCACACTATTATGTTAGATCCACTATGGACTGGACTCTCACTAGTATGTTAGATCCACTATGGACTGGACTCTCACACTATTATGTTAGATCCACTATGGACTGGACTTTCACACTATTATGTTAGATCCACTATGGACTGGACTCTCACACTATTGTGTTAGATCCACTATGGACTGGACTCTCACACTATTATGTTAGATCCACTGTGGACTGGACTCACACACTATTATGTTAGATCCACTATGGACTGGACTCTCACACTATTATGTTAGATCCACTATGGACTGGACTCTCACACTATTATGTTAGATCCACTATGGACTGGACTCTCACTATTATGTTAGATCCACTATGGACTGGACTCTCACTATTATGTTAGATCCACTATGGACTGGATTCTCACTATTATGTTAGATCCACTATGGACTGGACTCTCACTATTATGTTAGATCCACTATGGACTGGACTCTCACACTATTATGTTAGATCCACTATGGACTGGACTCTCACTATTATGTTAGATCCACTATGGACTGGACTCTCACACTATTATGTTAGATCCACTATGGACTGGACTCTCACTAGTATGTTAGATCCACTATGGACTGGACTCTCACACTATTATGTTGGATCCACTATGGACTGGACTCTCACACTATAATGTTAGATCCACTATGGACTGGACTCTCACTATTATGTTAGATCCACTATGGATTGGACTCTCACACTATTGTGTTAGATGCACTATGGACTGGACTCTCACACTATTATGTTAGATCCACTATGGACTGGACTCTCACTATTATGTTAGATCCACTATGGACTGGACTCTCACACTATAATGTTAGATCCACTATGGACTGGACTCTCACTATTATGTTAGATCCACTATGGACTGGACTCTCACACTATTATGTTAGATCCACTATGGACTGGACTCTCACACTATTATGTTAGATCCACTATGGACTGGACTCTCACTATTATGTTAGATCCACTATGGACTGGACTCTCACACTATTATGTTAGATCCACTATGGACTGGACTCTCACACTATTATGTTAGATCCACTATGGACTGGACTCTCACTATTATGTTAGATCCACTATGGACTGGATTCTCACTATTATGTTAGATCCACTATGGACTGGACTCTCACACTATTATGTTAGATCCACTATGGACTGGACTCTCACACTATTATGTTAGATCCACTATGGACTGGACTCTCACACTATAATGTTAGATCCACTATGGACTGGACTCTCACTATTATGTTAGATCCACTATGGACTGGACTCTCACACTATAATGTTAGATCCACTATGGACTGGACTCTCACTATTATGTTAGATCCACTATGGACTGGACTCTCACACTATTATGTTAGATCCACTATGGACTGGACTTTAATTTATTGAGGGGGGGGTCACCCACATATGCGGTCCTCTCCAAGGTTTCTCATAGTCATTCACATCGACGTCCCACTGGGTTGTGAGTTTTTCCTTGCCCTTATGTGGGCTCTGTACCGAGGATGTGGTTGTGGCTTGTGCAGCCCTTTGAGACACTTGTGATTTAGGGCTATATAAATAAACATTGATTGATTGATTGATTGATTGATTGACAAGTAAAAAAGAGATACTTTTTTCTTGATTTGCGAATGCTATCCAGGTGAAGGTGACCGAGGCTCTGCAGAAAGTGACCCGAGAGATCAAGGTCATGTCTCCGGACAAGTATGACGTCACAGCACAAGGTGCCGACACGTTCACCTTACCTCCCCCGTCATGATGTCATGCAGCTAATTATGACCGGCGTCTGCTCCCAGTGGTCTTCCAGATGCGACAGAAGCTGGAGATCCTGCAGTCGTCCGGTCTTCCGGAGGGTTTCAGAGTGCCGTATGATCCTGGACTCAGAGCTGGGGGCCTGCTGGTAATGTGGACTCCACTTTTTACTTTTCCACCGACATGCTGACAAGTGCAGGATGGGAAATGATACAGTGGCCGTTTTTTAAATCAACCATTTCATACAGAAATACTAAGAAGTTATATATGTTTACAGATGTATATTTGTACTAGGGTTGTACAATATAGCGGTACTAGTATAGTATCGCGGTACTAATGAATCAAAAGTGGTACTATACTCTGTTTGAAAAGTACCGCTTCCCCATATTCTTTTTTTTTTTTACCGTGCATGACGGCACGTCGTCACGTGGTGACATTGCTGGTTTAGGACTTGTTGTGTTGTGTAATGTGTGACCATGTGTGTTGACTTGTTGTGTTGTGTAAGGTGTGACCATGTGTGTTGACTTGTTGTGTTGTGTAATGTGTGACCATGTGTGTTGACTTGTTGTGTTGTGTAATGTGTGACCATGTGTGTTGACTTGTTGTGTAATGTGTGACCATGTGTGTTGACTTGTTGTGTTGTGTAATGTGTGACCATGTGTGTTGACTTGTTGTGTAATGTGTGACCATGTGTGTTGACTTGTTGTGTTGTGTGACCATGTGTGTTGACTTGTTGTGTTGTGTTGTGTGACCATGTGTGTTGACTTGTTGTGTTGTGTGACCATGTGTGTTGACTTGTTGTGTTGTGTAATGTGTGACCATGTGTGTTGACTTGTTGTGTTGTGTAATGTGTGACCATGTGTGTTGATTTGTTGTGTTGTGTTGTGTGTTGACTTGTTGTGTTGTGTAATATGTGATCATGTGTGTTGACTTGTTGTGTTGTGTAATGTGTGACCATGTGTGTTGACTTGTTGTGTAATGTGTGACCATGTGTGTTGACTTGTTGTGTTGTGTGACCATGTGTGTTGACTTGTTGTGTTGTGTGACCATGTGTGTTGACTTGTTGTGTTGTGTAATGTGTGACCATGTGTGTTGATTTGTTGTGTTGTGTTGTGTGTGACATGTGTGTTGACTTGTTGTGTTGTGTGACCATGTGTGTTGACTTGTTGTGTTGTGTAATGTGTGACCATGTGTGTTGACTTGTTGTGTTGTGTAATGTGTGACCATGTGTGTGTTGACTTGTTGTGTTGTGTTGTGTGACCATGTGTGTTGACTTGTTGTGTTGTTGTGTGTTGACTTGTTGTGTAATGTGTGACATGTGTGTTGACTTGTTGTGTTGTGTGACCATGTGTGTTGTGTTGTGTTGTGTTGTGTTGTGTTGTGTTGTGTGACCATGTGTGTTGACTTGTTGTGTTGTGTGTTGACTTGTTGTGTTGTGTAATGTATGACTATGTGTGTTGACTTGTTGTGTTGTGTAATGTATGACTATGTGTGTTGACTTGTTGTGTTGTGTGTTGACTTGTTGTGTTGTGTAATGTATGACTATGTGTGTTGACTTGTTGTGTTGTGTAATGTATGACATGTGTGTTGTGTTGTGTGACATGTGTGTTGACTTGTTGTGTTGTGTGACGTGTGTTGACTTGTGTTGTGTGACATGTGTGTTGACTTGTTGTGTTGTGTGACATGTGTGTTGACTTGTTGTGTTGTGTAATGTGTGACCATGCGTGTTGACTTGTTGTGTTATGTGTGACCATGTGTGTTGACTTGTTGTGTTGTGTAATGTGTGACCATGTGTGTTGACTTGTTGTGTTGTGTAATGTGTGACATTTGTGTTGTGTGACATGTGTGTTGACTTGTTGTGTTGTGTGACATGTGTGTTGACTTGTTGTGTTGTGCGACATGTGTGTTGACGTGTTGTGTTGTGTGACATGTGTGTTGACTTGTTGTGTTGTGTAATGTGTGACCATGTGTGTTGACTTGTTGTGTTGTGTGTGACCATTTGTGTTGACTTGTTGTGTTGTGTAATGTGTGACCATGCGTGTTGACTTGTTGTGTTGTGTTATGTGTGACCATGTGTGTTGACTTGTTGTGTTGTGTAATGTGTGACCATGTGTGTTGTCGTGTTGTGTGACCATGTGTGTTGATTTGTTGTGTTGTGTTGTGTGTTGACTTGTTGTGTGGTGTTATGTGTGACCATGTGTGTTGACTTGTTGTGTTGTGTTATGTGTGACCATGTGTGTTGACTTGTTGTGTTGTGTAATGTGTGACCATGTGTGTGTTGACTTGTTGTGTTGTGTTGTGTGACCATGTGTGTTGACTTGTTGTGTTGTGTTATGTGTGACATAATAATAATAATGATAATACCTGGGATTTATATAGCGCTTTTCTAAGTACCCAAAGTCGCTTTACATGTAGACATGTGTGTTGACTTGTTGTGTTGTGTTGTGTGACCATGTGTGTTGTGTTATGTGTGACCATGTGTGTTGACTTGTTGTGTTGTGTTATAATAATAATAATGATAATAACTGGGATTTATATAGCGCTTTTCTAAGTACCCAAAGTCGCTTTACATGTAGAACCCATCAATCATTCACACCTGGTGGTGGTAAGCTACTTTCATAGCCACAGCTGCCCTGGGGTAGACTGACAGAAGCGTGGCTGCAATTTGTTTCATCTACACTAACATTTGTTGTTAAAAATAATGACATTTTTTGTGGTCCCCTTTATTTAGAAAAGTATCATATTGGTAGCAGTACCAAGATATTGGTAGCGGTACCAAGTTATTGGTACCAGGTGACAAAGCGTATGTTATGGAATGGATTATTTGCTTATTAACAAGTTACGATCGTCATTAGATGAGAAGCGCATAAAAAGGAGCAGGAAGAAGCAGATGGCACAGACACTGACTATGTTGTGCACTAGAGATGCGCGGTTTGCGGGCACAACCGCGGAGTCCGCGGATTATCCGCGGATCGGGCGGATGAAATTTAAAAAAATTAGATTTTATCCGCGGGTCGGGTCGGGCGGTTGAAAAAAAAAGAAAAAAGATTTTAAATAGATTCAGGCGGGTGGCAGTTAAACCAATTCGGAAATATATATACATAGTTAAATGTTGTTACCCACATACGAAAAACGAGCAGGCACCTGCAGCATATGCCACAACAGAAGAAAAAAAGAAAGAAGAGATGGACACTTTTACGGAGCGGAGAAGGGACGCCTTGCCGGGGTCTGGGACCGAGGCCCCTTCCCCCGAGAGGGCCCCACCGGGAGCCGTAGCTGAGGCGATCCGCGAGAAGGGCCCGACGCACGTCCAGGGTCACCACCACGCCCACCGCACCGACACCCCGCCTCGTCCGCCTTCGCCGCGGCCGGCGTCACGCGCAGCAGGTAAGCAGCTTACCTGCCCGCCACCCCCGTGGCCGGGGGCTCGTAACAGGGCTCACTCCGCGCGCTCCGCCCGCGCAGCTTACCTGCCCGCCACCCCTGTTGCCGTGGGCGCGTAACAGGGGTCACTCCGCGCGCAGTGCGCTCACGAAAGGGGTGGGGCTCACCCTGGTTGATATAGACAGCAGGACGGTGGCCATGGAAGTCGGAACCCGCTAAGGAGTGTGTAACAACCCACCTGCCGAATCAACTAGCCCTGAAAATGGATGGCGCTGGAGCGTCGGGCCCATACCCGGCCGTCGCCGGCAGCGAGACGCGCTTGGAGGTGTGCTCAGCGCGGCTCCCATATGATTGCGCACTGGTGTGCGTCTGGGCCGTGACAGCGTGGCACGCGAATGTCTGTGCTGCATTGGATCAGTCTCCTTTCTTTAACAGGCAAAAGCTTTATAACCTCACTAATGCCTTGCATCGTCTATATTAGAGATATAACAATGGGCGGGTGCGGGCGGGTGCGGTTCTGATCAAATGTTAGAAACGGGTGGATGGCGGATGGTTGACGACTTTCTGATGCGGTTGCGGATGAAATAATTGCCTATCCGCGCATCTCTATTGTGCACAGATTGAGCAGTGCAAGGTGATGGCGTCCAAGAAGAAGCCGCTGTGGCTGCAGTTTAAAAGGGCCGACCCCACCACTCTGTCCAAGGACCCCATCGGCATCATCTTCAAACATGGTGACGACCTCAGACAGGACATGCTCATCCTGCAGGTCAGTGGTCCCCCACACCAAACTCCTTTTCTTTGAGGGCCACATTGTAGTGATGGCTGCCTTTCAGAGAGCCACCTGTAACAGTCAATAATTAGGAATGTAAATGTATACCATGTTTTTCTGACCATACGGCGCACCGAATTATAAGGCACACTATTCAGCTCTATTTTCATACAAAAAGATTACAATGCGCCTTAAAGGGTCATATTATTATTTTTGTTCTACATTTAAAAGACTTCCTTGTGGTCTACATAACATGTGATGGTGGTTCTTTGCTCAAAATGTTGCATATATGGGGTTTTACACATCATCTTCAACTCACTTTCTGACTGTCTCTTCAGTGGGCGGGTCTTATTTACGTGCCTCCACTTCGACAGCGTAATCTTTGTTGTACCAGTAGTTTTTAGCAGTTCCATAGCGAGTCTACTGACATATGAGTGAATGTACGCTACTTTATATTAGCAATAGCAACAGCAGAGGATAAATGCCCCACAACAAGAGGATAGAGGAAAAAGAAGGAGCGGAGCTTATTGACTACAATGGTGGCCGCGTGCAAATTCTTTGCAGATCTTAAATACACATCAGCAGGTACCAGAGGGTAAGAAAAGTTGCTTTTGCACAATATTGCTAAATAAAACCATAATTGGTTGAAGCACAGTACGTCTGACTATGGTAGCCGTAACGCTCCGACAATCCATCAAGCGGTGGGGCTTTGTAGCTTACCAAAGTCGTACTAAAACATTTTGTCGGATTTTGGAGCGCTGTGTGTCATGTTCTATATTCTCAAAGAAACCTCAACGTGTTGGGCTTTACCATGAATTGATTAACGTGGACCCCGACTTAAACAATAATAATAATAATAATAGATTTTATTTGTAAAAAAAAGCACTTTATATTGAGTAAACAATCTCAAAGTGCTACAGTGTATTAAAAAATAAAATAAAATAAAAAGATAATAAAGAAAGAAATAAAAATAAAAACTAGAACAGCCAAATAGCTATAACTATTATGCATATATCTATAAAAAGGCTTTTTTTAAAAGAAGGGCTTTTAAGCCTTTTTTAAAAGCATCCACAGTCTGTGGTGCCCTAAGGTGGTCAGGGAGAGCGTTCCACAGACTGGGAGCGGCGGAGCAGAAAGCCCGGTCTCCCATTGTTCGTAGCTTTGTCCTCGGAGGTTGAACAAAAGAAAACAAATTGAAAAACTTATTGGGGTGTTACCATTTAGTGGTCAATTGTATGGAATGTGTACTGTACTGTGCAATCTACTCACAAAAGTTTCAATCAATTCAATCAATCAAAGCCTGCTAACCTGTACTCGCTAGCGTCATTTATTGAACAGGCGTCAGCCTGCAGTCCACACGTATCTCTTATGTGTGACTGCCATCTACTGGTAACACTTATCATTACACCATGTACCAAATGAAAAAGCTTTGTGGTGGGTAAACACAGCCAGAATTAATACGTACATTAGGCGCAGCGGGTTATAAGGCGCACTGTACATTTTTGAGAAAATGAAAGGATTTTAAGTGCGAAATACACAGTAATCTCCTCATGATATTGTTACAATGTTGCAAATGCATTTATTCTATTTTTTTTTTTTTTACAAATTGATAGACACTTTGCTTTGAAGCCATAAGTCAAGCAGATATTTAGGGATTTTCTACACCCAAAAATGCTTGTACCGTATTTTTCAGAGTATAAGTCGCTCCGTGATAATAAAGAAGGAAAAAAACATATATAAGTCGCACTGGAGTATAAGTCGCATTTTTGGGGGGAAATGTATTTGATAAAAGCCAACAGCAAGAATAGACATTTGAAAGGCAATTTAAAATAAATCAAGAATAGTGAACAGGCTGAATAAGTGTACGTTATATGAGGCATAAATAACCAACTGGTATGTTAACGTAACATATTATGGTAAGAGTCATTCAAATAACTATAACATATAGAACATGCTATACGTTTACCAAACAATCTGTCACTTCTAATCGCTAAATCCCATGAAATCTTATACGTCTAGTCTCTTACGTGAATGAGATCAATAATATTATTTGATATTTTACGCTAATGTGTTAATCATTTCACACATAAGTCGCTCCTGAGTATAAGTCGCACCCCCGGCCAAACTATGAAAAAACTGCCACTTATAGTCTGAAAAATACAGTACTCATCAGCAGGTACCAGAGGGTAAGAAATGTTGCTTTTGCACAATATTGCTAAACAAAACACCAGATAATGTCTGCTAATCGGTGCCATTTTGGGGTCCTTATGCACACACCATAATTGGTTGAAGCACAGTACATCTGACTATGGTAGCCGTAACGCTCTGACAATCCATCAAGCGGTGGGGCTTCGGAGCTTACCAAAGTCGTACTAAAACATTTTGACAGATTTTTGAGCGGTGTGTGTAATGTTCTATATTCTCAAAGAAACCTCAACGTTTTGGGCTTTACCATGAATTGATTAACGTGGACCCCGACTTAAACAATAATAATAATAATAATAATAATAATAATAATAATAATAGATTTTATTTGTAAAAAAAAAGCATTTTATATTGAGTAAACAATCTCAAAGTGCTACAGTGTATTAAAAAATAAAATTTAATAAAAAGATAATAAAGAAATAAATAAAAATAAAAACCAGAACAGTCAAATAGCTATAACTAGTATGCATATATCTATAAAACAATTTTTTTTAAAAGAAGGGCTTTTAAGCCTTTTTTAAAAGCATCCACAGTCTGTGCTGCCCTCAGGTGGTCAGGGAGAGCGTTCCACAGACTGGGAGCGGCGGAGCAGAAAGCCCGGTCTCCCATTGTTCGTAGCTTTGTCCTCGGAGGTTGGAGGAGGTTGAACAAAAGAAAACAAGTTGAAAAACTTATTAGGGTGTTACCATTTAGTGGTCAATTGTACGGAATGTGTACTGTACTGTGCAATCTACTCATAAAAGTTTCAGTCAATTCAATCGATCAAAGCCTGCTAACCTGTACTTGCTAGCGTCATTTATTGAACAGGTGTCAGACTGCAGTCCACACGTATCTCTTATGTGTGACTGCCATCTACTGGTAACACTTATCATTACACCATGTACCAAATGAAATACCTTTGTGGTGGGTAAACACAGCCAGAATTAATACGTACATTAGGCGCAGCGGGTTATAAGGCGCACTGTACATTTTTGAGAAAATGAAAGGATTTTAAGTGCGAAATACACGGTAATCTCCTCATGATATTGTTACAATGTTGCAAATGCATTTATTCTATTTTTTTTTTTTTTTTACAAATTGATAGACACTTTGCTTTGAAGCCATAAGTCAAGCAGATATTTAGGGATTTTCTACACCCAAAAATGCTTGTACCGTATTTTTCAGAGTATAAGTCGCTCCGGAGTATAAATCGCACCGGCCGAAAATGCATAATAAAGAAGGAAAAAAACTTATATAAGTCGCACTGGAGTATAAGTCGCATTTTTGGGGGAAATGTATTTGATAAAAGCCAACAGCAAGAATAGACATTTGAAAGGCAATTTGAAATAAATAAAGAATAGTGAACAACAGGCTGAATAAGTGTACGTTATATGAGGCATAAATAACCAACTGGTATGTTAACGTAACATATTATGGTAAGAGTCATTCAAATAACTATAACATATAGAACATGCTATACGTTTACCAAACAATCTGTCACTCCTAATCGCTAAATCCCATGAAATCTTATACGTCTAGTCCAGTGGTTCTTAACCTTGTTGGAGGTACTGAAACCCACCAGTTACATATGCGCATTCACCGAACCCTTCTTTAGGGAAAAATAAAATGTTATTTTTTTTCAAATTCAAGAAAAAGTTTTTTTGTTTTTTTACTGGTCCACAAAATGAAGCGTTCATGAACATCACATTGTTTAAAGAACAAAACCAACACAGTGCATAAACTCACAACAAATTACACACCTTACACACCATCCATCCATCCATCTTCTTCCGCTTATCCGAGGTCGGGTCGCGGGGGCAGCAGCCTAAGCAGGGAAGCCCAGACTTCCCTCTCCCCAGCCACTTCGTCCAGCTCTTCCTGTGGGACCCCGAGGCGTTCCCAGGCCAGCCGGGAGACATATTCTTCCCAACGTGTCCTGGGTCTTCCCCGCGGCCTCCTACCGGTCGGACGGGCCCTAAACACCTCCCTAGGGAGGCGTTCGGGTGGCATCCTGACCAGATGCCCGAACCACCTCATCTGGCTCCTCTCGATGTGGAGGAGCAGCGGCTTTACTTTGAGCTCCCCCCAGATGACAGAGCTTCTCACCCTATCTCTAAGGGAGAGACCCGCCACCCGGCGGAGGAAACTCATTTCGGCCGCTTGTACCCGTGATCTTGTCCTTTCGGTCATAACCCAAAGCTCATGAACATAGGTGAGGATGGGAACGTAAAACGACCGGTAAATTGAGAGCTTTGCCTTCCGGCTCAGCTCCTTCTTCACCACAATGGATCGATACAGCGTCCGCATTACTGAAGACGCCGCACCGATCCACCTGTCGATCTCACCATCCACTCTTCCCTCACTCGTGAACAAGACTCCGAGGTACTTGAACTCCTCCACTTGGGGCAAGATCTCCTCCCCAACCCGGAGATGGCACTCCACCCTTTTCCGGGCGAGAACCATGGACTCGGACTTGGAGGTGCTGATTCTCATGCCAGTCGCTTCACACTCGGCTGCGAACCGATCCAGTGAGAGCTGAAGATCCTGACCAGATGAAGCCATCAGGACCACATCATCTGCAAAAAGCAGAGACCTAATCCTGCAGCCACCAAACCGGATCCCCTCAACGCCTTGACTGCGCCTAGAAATTCTGTCCATAAAAGTTCAGAACAGAATGGGTGACAAAGGGCAGCCTTGGCGGAGTCCAACCCTCACTGGAAACGTGTCCGACTTACTGCCGGCAATGCGGACCAAGCTCTGACACTGATCATACAGGGAGCGGACCGCCACAATCAGACAGTCCGATACCCCATACTGTCTGAGCACTCCCCACAGGACTTCGATACAGGTACACGGTCGAATGCCTTCTCCAAGTCCACAAAGCACATGTAGACTGGTTGGGCAAACTCCCATGCACCCTCAAGGACCCTGCCGAGAGTATAGAGCTGGTCCACAGTTCCACGACCAGGACGAAAACCACACTGGTTCCTCCTGAATCCGAGGTTCGACTATCCGGCGTAGCCTCCTCTCCAGTACACCTGAATAGACCTTACCGGGAAGGCTGAGGAGTGTGATCCCACGATAGTTAGAACACACCCTCCGGTTCCCCTTCTTAAAGAGAGGAACCACCACCCCGGTCTGCCAATCCAGTGGTACCGCCCCCGATGTCCACGCGATGCTGCAGAGTCCTTACACACTTTACCATGAATTGATTAACGTGGACCTCCCGACCTAAACAAGTTGAAAAACTTATTCGGGTGTTACCATTTAGTGGTCAATTGATTCAAGATTCAAGATGCTTTATTATTGTCCAATCTTTAACATGTACAAGACACATAAGAACTGAAATGTCATTTTGGGGACAGTCCTAAGAGCAGACATACATTACAGGGAGACAAGACGGGACCGCCTATGGGTCAGCCACTTACAGCGCTCCTTAAAAAAGGTGGGAAAAAGGGGATATTGGGAAGGGGGGAAGAGTAAAAAATATCAGTCTAAGGCTGGACCCTCAGGAGGGGGTCCAGACTGAGTCCAAGGGAAAAAACCTAATTTAGCATAGCACACATAAACATGTTGCATATAATCACAACTCGCAACAATTCCGGCCTGCTGCTATAAAGCGCTACTCGCCGTCCAAAACCCCGAAGAGGAATTAAGTGTTGTACGGAATATGTACTGTGTAAACTGTACTGTTTCATATAATGTATACTCTTCCTTTGCAATCTACTAGTAAAAGTTTCAATCGATCAATCAAAAAACCTGCAAATCAGATGGAAAATTAGAGGGAACATTGTTTGGGGGTATCCATAATATGCCGATTGGGAGAAGTTTTTATTTACACGATAAGTCGGATGTCTCTTTACCTCCGTGGCGGAGGCTCCGCCGAACCCCTGAGGCCGACTCACCGAACCCCTAGGGTTCCATCGAACCCAGGTTAAGAACCACTGGTCTAGTCTCTTACGTGAATGAGCTAAATAATATTATTTGATATTTTACGCTCCTGAGTATAAGTCGCACCCCCGGCCAAACTATGAAAGAAACTGCGACTTATAGTCCAAAAAATAGGGTAATATTTGTAAACAACAGGTACATTTAGCAGGAAAAGATGAAGTGCTTTGGTAATACAGTTTGTGGTTTTGTGGTTTCCTGTCAGATTCTGCTGATCATGCAGTCTATCTGGGAGACCGAATCTCTGGATTTGTGTCTGCTGCCGTACGGCTGCATCTCCACCGGGAACAGAATAGGTAAAGTCACCCTGCAAGACCACTCCAGTATTTCCCTTTGTTCCACCTGTTTAGCGTGCCCCTGGGTCCTGATATGGCAGGTATGATAGAGATCGTCAAGGACGCCACCACCATCGCTAACATCCAGCAGAGTGTGGTGGGGAGCACCGGGGCCTTCAAGGACGAGATCCTCCATCAGTGGCTGCGGGACAAGTGTGTCAGTGAAGAGAAGGTGAGGACTTCCTTATTATCGTGATATGAAGTTTTGCTCTCATCGGCGGTGGAAGGAAGTAGGGGAACGCCACACAGGCAGGAAGTGAGCCTGAGTGGTTTTCCTGTCGCACCATGTGTCTTTTTGTAGGGCCCGAGAAGCAAAAGCTGCGAGAGCCCTCTTGTAATTTCTCCCTGCTTTATAAAACTGTTACTCACCAGCAGGGGGAGTACAGTCGCCTCATCGTGTGTTGTGTTTCCAGTTTCAACAGGTCTTGGAGAGGTTTTTGCACTCGTGCGGTGGCTACTGCGTGGCCACCTATGTCCTCGGCATCGGCGACCGCCACAACGACAACATCATGATCACGGAATCTGGTAAGCACACGTGATCCTGATTCTACACTTCAAGTCACTACAGTAGCCTCTCTTCTCAAGGGACTATAATCTTAGAGTAGTCAGTGTACAACTCCGACAGAAAGATTTTGTGTCAATCTGTACCATACTTGCCAACCTTGAGACCTCCAATTTCGTGGGGTGTGTGCGGGGGGCGTGGTTAAGAGGGGAGGAGTATATTTACAGCTAGAATTCACCAAGTTAAGTATTTCATATATATATATATATATATATATATATATATATATATATATATATATATATATATATATATATCCCCGCGACCCCGAAGGGAATAAGTGGTAGTAAATGGATGGATGGATATATATATATAATATATATATATATATATATTAAGGCTGCAGCTAACGATTATTTTTCTATCGATTAATCTATAGATTATTTTTTTCGATTAATCGGTTAATCTATAGATTATTTTTTTCGATTAATCTATAGATTATTTTTCCTTTTACCGATTATTTTTTTTATTTAAAATGAAGATGAAAAAATAAATGTAGGCCAGTTTTTTCAAAAGGCATGGCTTTTATTTACAAAAAAAAAAGTATGGCCACTCAGTCAACATTGACAACAACATGACAAAATATTCTGTAACAATGTAAACATTTAACAAAATTAAAAGTAGCTTATTTGCTTTTAATGTGCAAATATAAAAGTAAACATCCAGTGCAAATCTTAATATTCTGCAATAGTATAAGCATTTCAAAAGTAAAAGTATTGCTTATTTTGCTTTAAAATGTGCAAAAATAAAGATAAACATCCAATTCAAAAAAGTGCAAAACGGAAATATTCTGTAACAACAGTGTAAACATTTCAACAAAAGTAAAAGTATTGCTTATTTGCTAAAATGTGCAAAAATAAAGATAAACATCCAATACAAAAAAGTGCAAAACGAAATATTCTGTAACAACAGTGTAAACATTTCAACAAAAGTAAAACTTTTGCTTATTTTGCTTAATAACACAACAATGATAGTATGATTAAAGTGAAAGTTAATTGTTCGTTTGTACATAGTATACGTAATTGTTAATGTTGTAAAAGGTATTTGCACAACTAATTAACGTTAGCGTTAAAGAGGAGCACGTCTTTGTAAACACTGAACAGGCACGCCAAACGCTCCTCTCAGAGCGAAACGGTGCTTTAGTTTATGAATTTACAACGCAGATACAAATGACACATTCATGTTTTTGTGTAATGATGACAACGTATACTCACGCGGACGATTGACTAGTTGATGGTGATGGCAAGAACGCTGCCGTTGTGCTGCTATGATAGGCCATTTCCGCTCGACACAGTGTGCATACAACAACATTATTAGCAGAGGTGGGTAGAGTAGCCAGAAATTGTACTCAAGTAAGAGTACTGTTACTTTAGAGATTTATTACTCAAGTAAAAGTAAGGAGTAGTCACCCAAATATTTACTTGAGTAAAAGTAAAAAGTATGTTGTGAAAAAACTACTCAAGTACTGAGTAACATACACACACATATCATATATATATATATATATATATATATATATATATATATATATATATGTGTATATATATATATATATATATATATATACAGTATATATATATATATGTGTATATATATATATACACACACACACACACACACACACACACACACACACACACACACACACATATATATATATATATATATATATATATATATATATACATACATTGATATATACAGTATATGATTTATATTTATTTATTTTGCCGTTTTTGTTTACATGTTAAAGGTGTTTTAATAATTATACATGCATGTTTAACATATAGATTCCTTTCTTTCATGAAGACAAGAATATAAGTTGGTGTATTACCTGATTCTGAAGACTTGCATTGATTGTAATCAGGAAGCAGTGCTGGTAACGTCCACGTTTTCAAATGGAGGAGAAAAAAAGTTCCTCCTTTCTGTCTAATACCACATGAAAGTGGTTGTTATTTGGCATCTTATTTGTCCACCTTCCATATTCGTTTTTATACCCTTTACAAGAAATACATTGGCGGCAAACTCCGTAGCTTGCTAGCTTGTTTGGGCTGGCTTTCGGAGACTCTTATTTTGAAAGCGCAGGCGCGATGGAGCGGGACTTTTATTGTGAAGACAGGAACTGTGCAGTCAGTCTTTACGGTTGAAATAAAAAAAGGGTCTTTTTTCCTTCACACTTTTGATTGATTGATTGGAACTTTTATTAGTAGATTGCACAGTACAGTACATATTCCGTACAATTGACCACTAAATGGTAACACCCGAAGTTAGCTCGGAGCCAGTCAGGTCATGTGACCCCTGGCTCTGTTTGATTGGTCCAACGTCACCAGTGACTGCATCTGATTGGTGGAACGAAGTGAAACGTCACCAGTAAGGCAGGCACTTTGAAGGTCTGTCTGACAGACCAAAACAAACAAAGCGTGCATTAACAGATCGATAAAAATTAGTAGCGAGTAGCGAGCTGAATGTAGATAAAAGTAGCGGAGTAAAAGTAGCGTTTCTTCTTAGGCCGTTTATTGAAATACTCCCACACTTTTGACGACTTTTGGCGTGCTTTTTTCCCCTCGCTCGCACCGCTCGCATCGTCTGCTTTGCGCTCCGCCATGACGGTAGTGTGACGTAAATATGCGACGCGTCGACGAACAAAAACGTCCTCGACGTATTTACGTAACCGATGACGTCGACTACGTCGACGCGTCGTTTCAGCCCTAATATATATATATATATATATATATATATATATATATATATATATATATAAAGAAATACTTGAATTTCAGTGTTCATTTATTTACACATATACACACACATAACACTCATCTACTCATTGTTGAGTTAAGGGTTGAATTGTCCATCCTTGTTCTATTCTCTGTCACTAGCTTTCTAACCATGCTGAACACCCTCTCTGATGATGCATTGCTGTGTGGCACGCACAAAAGTGCTTTCATCAAATGCACTAGATGGCAGTATTGTCCTGTTTAAGAGTGTCACAGCATTGCTGTTTACGGCAGACGGACTGCTTTACTGTAGACGTTCTTTATATTATGGGAAAGCGGACTCAGGTCCGCATGGAGCTGGAGGGGGCGTGGCCTCCAACTCTGCCTGAATTTCGGGAGATTTTCGGGAGAAAATTTGTCCCGGGAGGTTTTCGGGAGAGGCGCTGAATTTCGGGAGTCTCCCGGAAAATCCGGGAGGGTTGGCAAGTATGATCTGTACACTGACTACTCTAAAGTTTCATTTTAATAGGATTGATAAGCTCTACTGGGGCTTGCTGGACTATGAATGACATCATTGTAAAATACTTTACAACCTGTACATTATACTTTAAATCAATATAGTGATATATTACATGTACAATGATGTGTACTTTATACAGTGGTGGTCAAAAGTGTACGTACACTTGTAAAAACATAATTTCATGGCTGTCTTGACTTTCCAATAACTTTTTTTTTTTTTTTTTTGTGATGTAGTGATTGGAGCACATACTTGTTGGTCACAAAAAACATTCATGAAGTTTGCTTCTTTTATGAATTTATTATGGCTCTACTGAATATGTGAGGGTCAAAAGTATACATACAGCAATGTTAATATTTGCTTACATGTCCCTTGGCAAGTTTACCTGCAATAAGGCGCATTTGGTAGCCACCCACAAGCTTCTGCTTGACCACTTGACCACTAAATTGCTGCAGTTCAGCTAAATGTGTTGCTTTTCTGACATGGACTTGTTTCTTCAGCATTGTCCACACCTTTAAGTCAGGACTTTGGGAAGAAAACCTTCATTCTAGCCTGATTTAGCCATTCCTTTACCACTTTTGAGGTGTGTTTGGGGTCATTGTCCTGTTGGAACACCCAACTGCGCCCAACACCCAACTGATGATTTTAGCTTGTCCTGAAGAATTTGGAGCTAATCCTCCTTTTTCATTGTCCCATTTAAAGCAGCAGTTCCATTGGCAGCAAAACAGGCCCAGAGCATAATACTACCACCACCATGCTTGATGGTAGGAATGGTGTTCCTGGGATTAAAGGCCTCACTTTTCTCCTCCAAACATATTGATGGGTATTGTGGCCAAACAGCTCCATTTTTGTTTCATCTGACATCACACGGACAAAGATAAGACCTTCTGGAGGAAAGATCAGATGAAACAAATGGTCACAATACCCAGCAATATGTTTAGAGGACTGTGATGAGGTGGCGACTTGTCCAGGGTGTACCCCGCCTTCCGCCCGATTGTAGCTGAGATAGGCTCCAGCGTCCCCCAGGACCCTGAAGGGAATAAGTGGTAGAAAATGGATGGATGAATGGATGTTTGGAGGAGAAAAGGTGAGGCCTTTAATCCCAGGAACACCATTCCTACTGTCAAGCATGGTGGTGGTAGTATTATGCGCTGGGCCTGTTTTGCTGCCAATGGAACTGCTGCTTTAAATGGGACAATGAAAAAGGAGGATTAGGTTGGGTTTTGGGCGCAGTTGGGTGTTCCAACAGGACAATGACCCCAAACACATGTCAAAAGTGGTAAAGGAATGGCTAAATCAGGCTAGAATGAAGGTTTTCTTCCCAAAGTCCTGCCTTAAAGTTGTGGACAATGCTGAAGAAACAAGTTCATGTGAGAAAAGCAACACATTTAGCTGAACTGCAGCAATTTAGTGGTCAAGTGGTCAAGCAGAAGCTTGTGGATGGCTACCAAAAGCGCCTTATTGCAGGTAAACTTGCCAAGGGACATGTAAGCAAACATTAACATTGCTGTATGTATACTTTTGACCCTCACATTTTCAGTAGAGCCATAATAAATTCATAAAAGAAGCAAACTTCATGAATATTTTTTGTGACCAACAAGTATGTGCTCCAATCACTACATCACAAAAAAATAAGAAATGATTGTAAAGTCAAGACAGCCATGACATGATGTTCTTTACAAGTGTACGTACACTTTTGACCACCACTGTATTTCAAATCAGAGAATATTACCTATTATCCGTTTTAACATCTCATTGTGACAAATGTGAACAGTATTTGTTAATTTGCTCACCATCGTTGACATTTGCTCGCACTGTGAATAATGGATCTTTTTTATTTATCAAATATTATCTGAGGAAGAGAAAACGCGACAAGTTCAACATTCGAGATTGTTTGCTCCAAAAAAATGTTTTTTAACGTCTGAATAACTTCAACACTTTATAAGAGACTAGTCTCTTCACACCTGATAAAAACAATCAATTACCTTACAAAGCCACTTTTTAAAATCAGTAGAGTATTGCAACGAATGGAAATAAAAAATACTTTTATACTGAGGTATTTTCACTGCATTTTTTTTTAGATGAGATTTAAATGGGAATGGTTTCCAAGTATATTCACACATGCAAGGAATTTGTCTTGGTGTGTTGGTGCAAAAACAGCTAAGAGCAGAAATGAGGCCAAGAGTGCAAGAACCAAATACAAGCAAACAAGGAGCACTTGGCAATATATGAAGTAGAATTAAATGTAGAAAGTCAAATATATACTTATTTACAAAAATCAAACAGGGTGCAAAACAGAGATGAATTGAATTGATTAATTGCAGATGATTAATTACGCTATATAATAAAAATATGTTTATATATCATTGTAATACTTGTAATACTATTTTTTTATCGTCACAAAATCTTCTTTCCTTTTTTTAAAATTCATATTATATTCATTAAGTCAGTAAATATGTCCCTGGACACATGAGGACTTTGAATATGACTAATGTATGATCCTGTAACTACTTGGTATCAGATCCATACCTAAATGTGTGGCATCATCCAAAACTAATGTCAAGTATCAAAGAAGAGAAGAATAAGTGATTCATACTTGCCAACCCTCCCGGATTTTTCGGGAGACTCCCGAAATTCAGCGCTTCTCCCGAAAACCTCCCGGGACAAATTTTCTCCCGAAATTCAGACGCAGCTGGAGGCCACGCCCCCTCCAGCTCCATGCGGACCTGAGTGACGTGTCGACAGCCTGTTTTCACGTCCGCTTTCCCACAATATAAACAGCGTGCCTGCCCAATCACGTTATAACTGTAGAATGATGGAGGACGAGTTCTTGGTTTCTTATGTGGGTTTATTGTTAGGCAGTTTCATTAACGTCCTCCCAGCGCGGTAACAACACACAACAACAGCAGTCACGTTTTCGTCTACCGTAAAGCAGTTCGTCTGCCGTAAACAGCAATGTTGTGACCCTCTTAAACAGGACAATACTGCCATCTACTGTACATGCATATGTGACAATAACATCTAGGGCTTTTAGAGAGTGCAGTGCACAACTGCGCACACAACAAGGAGACGAAGCAGAATGCATCATCAGAGAGGGTGTTCAGCATGGTTAGAAAAATAGTGACAGAGAATAGAACAAGGATGGACAATTCAACCCTTAACTCAACAATGAGTAGATGAGTGTTATGTGTGTGTATATGTGTAAATAAATGAACACTGAAATTCAAGTATTTCTCTTATTTATATATATATATATATATATATATATATATATATATATATAGCTAGAATTCACTGAAAGTCAAGTATTTCACCAAGTCAAGTATTTCATATTCTAGCTGTAAATATACTCCTCCCCTCTTAACCACGCCCCCAACCACACCCCGCCGCAACCACGAACACGCCGTCCCCATCCCCCCAACAACCCCCCCCCCCCCCCCCCCCCCCCCCACACACACACACACACACACACCTCTCGAAATCGGAGGTCTCAAGGTTGGCAAGTATGAAGTGATTATTACATTTTAACAGAAGTGTAGATAGAACATGTTAAAAGAGAAAATAAGCAGATATTAACAGTAAATGAACAAGTAGATTAATAATATTTTTTTACAGTTTGTTCCTCATAATGTGTACAAAATAATAGGTGTATACATGACACAATATGTTACTGCAGACTAATTAGGAGTCTTTGTTTGTTTACTTACTACTAAAACACAATTTTTCAACATTTTATTTAAGGACTAAATGACAATAATAAACATATGTTTAATCTACACTAACATTTGTTGTTACAATAAAGACAATAATGAAATTTTTTGTGGTCCACTTTATTTTGAAAAGTATCAAAATACATTTTAGTACCGGTACCAACATATTGGTATTGGGACAATCCTGCTTTGTACACAATATGGGGCGGTGTAGCTCGGTTGGTAGAGTGGCCGTGTCAGCAACTTGAGGGTTCCAGGTTCGATCCCCGCTTCCCCCATGTATCCATCCATCCATTTTCTACCGCATGTCCCATTTAAATTCAATTAATTGGTGCTAGCCTCCTCCCAAACTGCACCACTTTTAAACAGTAACTTTTAGAATATTGTATGAAAACAATAAAATAGAACCTAGCACTAACAACTTTAGTAGTTTACTACCTTCGAAAGTGAACTTCGACAATATCTCCTTGGGACGGTATAGCTCGGTTGGTAGAGTGGCCGTGCCAGCAACTTGAGGGCTCCAGGTTCGATCCCCGCTTCCGCCATCCTAGCCACTGCCGTTGTGTCCTCGGGCAAGACACTTTACCCACCTGCTCCCAGTGCCACCCACACTGCTTTAAATGTAACTTAGATATTGGCTTTCACTATGTAAAAGTGCTTTGAGTCACTAGAGAAAAGCGCTATATAAATATAATTCACTTCACAATATTATACCTTCTTTAATCAAGCTTTTTACTGCTCATTACAAACACTTCTTCATTTGTATTCTGTTATTTAGTATTTCATTTATTGCCATAATTGTGCAAGTACTGTTGTGTCGGACCAGCTCTTCCTCCCAGGGAATCTAAGCTACTGGTCAATCCCAAGTTCTTTCGATGACATATATGCTGAGTAAGAAGGACCATCAAGACAGAATTGGAATATTTTCACGTTTATACCAAAGCTTTAGGAGATCAGCTTAACCAATACATTCGTATCGGCTGCTCTAGTTGATCTGGCATTCCAAGGGAAAAACCAACTTCTTTTCACACAAAGAAAACCCCCATCTTCCCCTCGCACAACTGTTAACGAACCATTGGGTGTTGTACTTCACATTCCTGATGGTTTAAGACACTAAACGGACAATCTGAAGACAAAGAGAGACTGGTCAAATACACAAAGGAAAAGTACTAGCTGTTCAAACATGGCTATGAATAGAGAAATAACTCTTAAGCATATTTGCATCCTTCCACACTACTTCTCAGGACACGTAGAATTACAACTATTGTTCTCACTACTTTCTCTTATTATTCATTGATCAACTTATTATTTATTGTGTCTTCTTTCTTTCTTTAGCATGTGTTGTGCTGCGTTCACCAAGTAGAATGTGTCAGTAAGAAAAAGTGTCTCCGCAGGGAACCTCTTCCACATCGACTTTGGCCACATCCTGGGCAACTACAAGAGTTTCATGGGCATCAGCAAGGAGTGGGTTCCCTTCGTGCTCACCCCCGACTTCCTGTACGTGATGGGCACGTCCGGGAAGAAGAGCAGCCCCCACTTCCAGAAGTTCCAGGTGCTTGGAACACAACCATCCCCTCACGTCTTCATGTACTTCTTCATGTACTTCTTCATGTGCTTCTTCATGTACTTCTTCATGTGCGTGTCAGGACGTGTGCGTGAAAGCCTACCTGGCTCTTCGCCACCACACCAACCTGCTCATCATCCTCTTCTCCATGATGCTGATGACAGGTATGTACGTGGCGCCCGTGTAGCGCCTGTGTTGCCCGTGTGAGTAACCTAAGAGTGACTAACCTAAGAGTGACTAACCTGTGTAGCACCTGTGTTGCCCGCGTGACCAATGTGGAGGATGCATATATGTTTAAGAGTTATTTCTCTATTCATACCCATGTTTGGATCAGATAGTACTTTTCCTTTGTGTATTCTACCAGTCTCTCTTTGTCTTCAGATTTTCTGTTTAGTGTCTTAAACCATCAGGAATGTGAAATACAACACCCACTCTTTCCTTATCAGTGTTGCGAGGGGTGGGGGGGGCTTTCTTTGTGTATAAGAAGTTGGCTTTTCCGTTTGAATGCCAGATATGAATGTATTGGTTAAACTGATCTCCTAAAGTGGGCAGCACGGTGGCAGAGGGGTTAGTGCATCTGCCTCACAATACGAAGGTCCTGAGTAGTCTTGGGTTCAATCCCGGGCTCTCGGGATCTTTCTGTGTGGAGTTTGCATGTCCTCCCCGTGACTGCCTGGGTTCCCTCCGGGTACTCCGGCTTCCTCCCACCTCCAAAGACATGCACCTGGGGATAAGTTGATTGGCAACACTAAATTGGCCCTAGTGTGTGAATGTGAGTGTGAATGTTGTCTGTCTATCTGTGTTGGCCCTGCGATGAGGTCGCTACTTGTCCAGGGTGTATAACCGCCTTCCGCCCGATTGTAGCTCAGATAGGCTCCAGCGTCCCCCGCGACCCCAAAAGGGGATAAGCGGTAGAAAATGGATGGATGGATGGATCTCCTAAAGCTTTAGTAAAACTTGAAAATATTCCAATTTTGTCTTGATGGTCCTTCTTACTCAGCATATATGTCATCAAAAGAACTTGGGATTGACCAGTAACTTAGATTCCCTGGGAGGAAGAGCTGACTAACCTAAGAGTGACTAACCTGTGTAGCACCTGTGTTGCCCGCGTTACTAACCTAAGAGTGACTCACCTGTGTAGCGCCTGTGCCGCCCGCGTGACTAACCTAAGAGTGACTAACCTGTGTCGCCCGTGTGACTAACCTGTGTAGCACCTGTGTCGCCCGCGTGACTAACCTAAGAGTGACTAACCTGTGTCGCCCGCGTGACTAACCTAAGAGTGACTAACCTGTGTAGCACCTGTGTCGCCCACGTGACTAACCTAAGAGTGACTAACCTGTGTCACCCGCGTGACTAACCTAAGAGTGACTAACATGTGTCGCCCGCGTGACTAACCTAAGAGTGACTAACCTGTGTCGCCCGCGTGACTAACCTAAGAGTGACTCACCTGTGTAGCGCCTGTGTCGCCCGCGTGACTAACCTAAGAGTGACTAACCTGTGTCGCCCGTGTGACTAACCTAAGAGTGACTAACCTGTGTAGCACCTGTGTCGCCCGTGTGACTAACCTAAGAGTGACTAACTTGTGTCGCCCACGTGACTAACCTAAGAGTGACTAACCTGTGTAGCACCTGTGTCGCCCACGTGACTAACCTAAGAGTGACTAACCTGTGTCGCCCGCGTGACTAACCTAAGAGTGACTAACCTGTGTAGCACCTGTATCGCCCACGTGACTAACCTAAGAGTGACTAACCTGTGTCACCCGCGTGACTAACCTAAGAGTGACTAACATGTGTCGCCCGCGTGACTAACCTAAGAGTGACTAACCTGTGTCGCCCGCGTGACTAACCTAAGAGTGACTCACCTGTGTAGCGCCTGTGTCGCCCGCGTGACTAACCTAAGAGTGACTAACCTGTGTCGCCCGTGTGACTAACCTAAGAGTGACTAACCTGTGTAGCACCTGTGTCGCCCGCGTGACTAACCTAAGAGTGACTAACTTGTGTCGCCCACGTGACTAACCTAAGAGTGACTAACCTGTGTAGCACCTGTGTCGCCCGTGTGACTAACCTAAGAGTGACTAACCTGTGTAGCACCTGTGTCGCCCGCGTGACTAACCTAAGAGTGACTAACTTGTGTCGCCCACGTGACTAACCTAAGAGTGACTAACCTGTGTAGCACCTGTGTCGCCCACGTGACTAACCTAAGAGTGACTAACCTGTGTCGCCCGCGTGACTAACCTAAGAGTGACTAACCTGTGTAGCACCTGTATCGCCCACGTGACTAACCTAAGAGTGACTAACCTGTGTCACCCGCGTGACTAACCTAAGAGTGACTAACATGTGTCGCCCGCGTGACTAACCTAAGAGTGACTAACCTGTGTCGCCCGCGTGACTAACCTAAGAGTGACTCACCTGTGTAGCGCCTGTGTCGCCCGCGTGACTAACCTAAGAGTGACTAACCTGTGTCGCCCGTGTGACTAACCTAAGAGTGACTAACCTGTGTAGCACCTGTGTCGCCCGCGTGACTAACCTAAGAGTGACTAACTTGTGTCGCCCACGTGACTAACCTAAGAGTGACTAACCTGTGTAGCACCTGTGTCGCCCACGTGACTAACCTAAGAGTGACTAACCTGTGTCGCCCGCGTGGCTAACCTAAGAGTGACTAACCTGTGTAGCACCTGTGTTGCCCGCGTGACTAATGTGGAGGATGCATATATGTTTAAGAGTTATTTCTCTATTCATACCCATGTTTGGATTAGATAGTACTTTTCCTTTGTGTATTCTACCAGTCTCTCTTTGTCTTCAGATTGTCTGTTTAGTGTCTTAAACCATCAGGAATGTGAAATACAACACCCACTCTTTCCTTATCAGTGTTGCGAGGGGGGGGGGGGGGGGGCTTTCTTTGTGTATAAGAAGTTGGCTTTTCCGTTTGAATGCCAGATATGAATGTATTGGTTAAACTGATCTCCTAAAGTGGGCAGCACGGTGGCAGAGGGGTTAGTGCATCTGCCTCACAATACGAAGGTCCTGAGTAGTCTTGGGTTCAATCCCGGGCTCGGGATCTTTCTGTGTGGAGTTTGCATGTCCTCCCCGTGACTGCCTGGGTTCCCTCCGGGTACTCCGGCTTCCTCCCACCTCCAAAGACATGCACCTGGGGATAAGTTGATTGGCAACACTAAATTGGCCCTAGTGTGTGAATGTGAGTGTGAATGTTGTCTGTCTATCTGTGTTGGCCCTGCGATGAGGTGGCGACTTGTCCAGGGTGTACACCGCCTTCCGCCAGATTGTAGCTCAGATAGGCTCCAGCGTCCCCCGCGACCCCAAAAGGGAATAAGCGGTAGAAAATGGATGGATGGATGGATCTCCTAAAGCTTTAGTAAAACTTGAAAATATTCCAATTTTGTCTTGATGGTCCTTCTTACTCAGCATATATGTCATCAAAAGAACTTGGGATTGACCAGTAACTTAGATTCCCTGGGAGGAAGAGCTGACTAACCTAAGAGTGACTAACCTGTGTAGCACCTGTGTTGCCCGCGTTACTAACCTAAGAGTGACTCACCTGTGTAGCGCCTGTGTCGCCCGCGTGACTAACCTAAGAGTGACTAACCTGTGTCGCCCGTGTGACTAACCTGTGTAGCACCTGTGTCGCCCGCGTGACTAACCTAAGAGTGACTAACCTGTGTCGCCCGCGTGACTAACCTAAGAGTGACTAACCTGTGTCGCCCACGTGACTAACCTAAGAGTGACTAACCTGTGTAGCACCTGTGTCGCCCACGTGACTAACCTAAGAGTGACTAACCTGTGTCGCCCGCGTGACTAACCTAAGAGTGACTAACCTGTGTAGCACCTGTGTCACCCGCGTGACTAACCTAAGAGTGACTAACCTGTGTCGCCCGCGTGACTAACCTAAGAGTGACTAACCTAAGAGTGACTAACCTGTGTCGCCCGCATGACTAACCTAAGAGTGACTAACCTGTGTAGCACCTGTGTCGCCCACGTGACTAACCTAAGAGTGACTAACCTGTGTCGCCCGCGTGACTAACCTAAGAGTGACTAACCTGTGTAGCACCTGTGTCACCCGCGTGACTAACCTAAGAGTGACTAACCTGTGTCGCCCGTGTGACTAACCTAAGAGTGACTAACCTAAGAGTGACTAACCTGTGTCGCCCGCATGACTAACCTAAGAGTGACTAACCTGTGTAGCACCTGTGTCGCCCACGTGACTAACCTAAGAGTGACTAACCTGTGTCACCCGCGTGACTAACCTAAGAGTGACTAACCTAAGAGTGACTAACCTGTGTCGCCCACGTGACTAACCTAAGAGTGACTTACCTAAGAGTGACTAACCTGTGTCACCTGTGTGACTAACCTAAGAGTGACTAACCTGTGTCGCCCGCGTGACTAACCTAAGAGTGACTAACCTGTGTCGCCCGTGTGACTAACCTAAGAGTGACTAACCTGTGTAGCACCTGTGTCGCCCGCGTGACTAACCTAAGAGTGACTAACTTGTGTAGCCCCTGTGTCGCCCACGTGACTAACCTAAGAGTGACTAACCTAAGAGTGACTAACCTGTGTCGCCTGTGTGACTAACCTAAGAGTGACTAACCTGTGTCGCCTGTGTGACTAACCTAAGAGTGACTCACCTAAGAGTGACTAACCTGTGTCGCCAGCATGACTAATATGAGTGACTAGCCTGTGTGACTAACCTAAGAGTGACTAACCTAAGAGTTACTAACCTGTGTCGCCCACGTGACTAACCTAAGAGTGACTAACCTGTGTCGCCTGTGTGACTAACCTAAGAGTGACTAACCTGTGTCGCCTGTGTGACTAACCTAAGAGTGACTAAGCTGTGTCGCCAGCATGACTAATATAAGAGTGACTAGCCTGTGTGACTAACCTAAGAGTGACTAACCTAAGAGTTACTAACCTGTGTCGCCCACGTGGCTAACCTAAGAGTTACTAACCTGTGTCGCCCACGTGACTAACCTAAGAGGGATTAACCTAAGAGTTACTAACCTGTATCGCCCGCGTGACTAATCTAAGAGTGACTAACCTGTGTGACTAACATAAGGCGTGTCCGCTCCAGGCATGCCTCAGCTCACCAGCAAGGAGGACATCGAGTACATCCGCGAGGCGCTGACGGTGGGCCGAGGGGAGGACGAGGCGCGGCGCCACCTGCTGGACCAGATTGAGATCTGCAGGGAGAAAGGTTGGATGGTGCAGTTCAACTGGTTTGTGCACCTGGTGCTGGGCATCAAGCAGGGCGTGGAGAAGCGCTCCACTTAGGGAGATTTCTCCAGATGTCTGATCGCTGCTTCATGCAAACATCACATGACTTCTTTTCAACACATCTTTCATGCTTTCACCGACTTGTAATCACACTTTGTCTTTTTTTACATCACTAGGAGAACAAAGGTGTCTTTGAATTATTTGATCAATTTCATTATTTTTCATTCATTTAAGTCATTTTAATGTGTAGCAAAATGAATATGGAAAATAAAATACAACTTTTTTTTAGCTTCTCATTATTATTATTACTATTATTATTATTATCACCTCCTCCTTTTTTCCTCACTAACCTTAATGACAAATGTAATCATTTTTGCTTTAATTAATTTTGTCATTCTAATGTTTAGTACAATGAATATGGAAAAGAAAAAAAAACTTTTTTGAGATTATTATTATTATTATTATTATTATTTGGATCACCGCCTCTTTTTTCCCCTCATTAACCTTAATGACAAATTAAATAATTTTTGCATAATAATTTTACATAATCTATGATAAAACCATTCAATTGCATTTTAAACTTGAATTAAGTTTGCTTATTCAAAGCTAAATAATTCAGACTCCGGCCAGATTTTGAGTTAAAATACATTTTATATATATATATATATATATATATATATATTCCATAATTCTTTCTACTTTTTTCTTCTTTTTTTAACACAGACCTCTTATTTAACTTTAGTCCTAAAAGGAAATGTATAAACATGTCATGTTTCTTCATTAATTTAAGTAATCTCAATGTATAGCAAAATGAATATGGAAAAGAATATACAACTTTTTTGAGCTTCTCATTATTATTATTATTATTATTATTATTATTTGCATCACCGCCTCTTTTTTCCCCTCATTAACCTTAATGACAAATGTAATCATTTTTGCATAATAATTTTACATAATCTATGAAAAAAAGCATTTAATTGCATATTAAACTTGAAATAAGTTTGCTTATATATATATGTGTGTGTATATATATATATATATATATATATATATATATATATATATATATATATATATATATATATACACAGTATATATATATTATATAGTACATGT
The DNA here is from genome assembly GCF_033978685.3 of Nerophis lumbriciformis. Taxonomy (NCBI): domain Eukaryota; kingdom Metazoa; phylum Chordata; class Actinopteri; order Syngnathiformes; family Syngnathidae; genus Nerophis; species Nerophis lumbriciformis. Next base: position 8,121,266 of record NC_084552.2, on the reverse strand, counting down.
ATTTTCATAATTCTTTCTACTTTTTGCTTCTCTTTTTTTTTTAACACAGACCTCTTAATTAACTTCAGTCCTAAATAAAAATGATAAACATGTCATGTTTCTTTATTAATTTAAGTAATCTTAATGTGTAGGAAAATTAATATGGAAAAGAAAATACAACTTTTTTGCGCTTCTCATTATTATTGTTATTATTATTATTATTATTATTATTATTATTATCACCACCTCCTCCTTTTTCCCTCATTAACCTTAATGACAAATGTAATCATTTTTGCTTTAATTCATTTAGTCATTCTAATGTTTAGTATAATGAATATGGAAAAGAAAAAAAAACTTTTTGGAGATTATTATTATTATTATTATTATTATTATTATTTGGATCACCGCCTCTTTTTTCCCCTCATTAACCTTAATGACAAATTAAATAATTTTTGCATAATAATTTTACATAATCTATGATAAAACCATTCAATTGCATTTTAAACTTGAATTAAGTTTGCTTATTCAAAGCTAAATAACTCAGACTCCGGCCAGATTTTGAGTTAAAATACATTTTATATATATATATATATATATATATATATAAATTCCATAATTCTTTCTACTTTTTTCTTCTTTTTTTAACACAGACCTCTTATTTAACTTTAGTCCTAAAAGGAAATGTATAAACATGTCATGTTTCTTCATTAATTTAAGTAATCTCAATGTATAGCAAAATGAATATGGAAAAGAATATACAACTTTTTTGAGCTTCTCATTATTATTATTATTATTATTATTATTATTATTATTATTATTATTATTATTTGCATCACCGCCTCTTTTTTCCCTCATTAACCTTAATGACAAATGTAATCATTTTTGCATAGTAATGTTACATAATCTATGAAAAAAAGCATTTAATTGCATATTAAACTTGAAATAAGTTTGCTTATATATATATGTGTGTATATATATATATATATATATATATATATATATATATATATATATACACACAGTATATATATATTATATAGTACATGTATTTTCATACTTCTTTCTACTTTTTGCTTCTTTTTTTTTTCAACACAGACCTCTTAATTAACTTCAGTCCTAAATAAAAATGATAAACATGTCATGTTTCTTTATTAATTTAAGTAATCTTAATGTGTAGGAAAATGAATATGGAAAAGAAAATACAACTTTTTTGCGCTTCTCATTATTATTGTTATTATTATTATTATTATTATTATTACTATCACCACCTCCTCATTTTTCCCTCAT
>NC_084552.2:8112500-8117500 GCF_033978685.3 Nerophis lumbriciformis | reverse complement strand
GAGGCTACCCACACCATGCTTGATTGTAAACAAAACAATATGAACTTGCCTACTTACGACATGCGTTGAAAATCATTGTTCCCCTGAATGAACCGCAGCTCCCACGTGTAAGCAGCACTCATGCAGCCCCAGACCACCTGACTACTACCACCATGCTTAACTGTAGGCAAGACTAAGCTACTTAGTTTTTTTACTCCAGTAACCCAACTCTTTAACATTTATTATATGGATTAATACTCATTTTATGCACATTCTTCAAAATTCAAAATAATTACATCAAATGGCCAATAAATGGTTAAAAAAATTATATTTTAAGTTGATTGAAAGATTGAATCAACTTAAAAGTTCAGTGACTGTCTGAGATTTTGTGTTGCTTGGATTTGTTTTGACATGACTAGGGAAGGTTGTTTGCGTTGGGTCACATGAGTAAATGCTGCGCAATAAGTGCATAATAAAAGGTGACAAAACGGCAGCAGCAAAATTGTTAGACTTTTAACATGAATGCAATCTCCCTGCGTGAAAGATTCCTGATTCTACTCCGAACTTTTGGCGGGCCAATTTGAAGACGTCAGGGGCCGTTAGCATTAGCATTAGCATTAGAATGTTTTTTTAATTGCATAATTTTGTACAAGCCACAGGTAAAAAAAAAAAAAATCCTTGTAGTCAGCATTAAACCATCCATCCATCCATTTGCTACCGCTTGTCCCTTTCTGAAAGCATGTGTTAGTTGTTTGGGGCTGTATGGGATGTAATGCATGTTTTGACCACACGAGGGCGCACACATAGATGGTCTCTGGTCCCACTCTCTTCCTAATCACTGCCATTATTGTCTGGGCGGATGAGATGAGATGAGATGAGTGGGTGCACATGCTTTCTTCTTTTTCTCTCTTTTCTTTTCTTCTTCCTGCAACGGCTTTGAACTGCAAATGGATTTGTCAGAAGAGAAAGAAAGACCTCCTCGTTCCTGCACGCTTTATGGCTCTTAGAAGCGCTTTAGTACGCCTTCGTGAATAGTGTGTGGAGGCTGAAGTGATTCACCACACACACACACACACACACACACACACACACACACACACACACACACACACACACACACACACACACACACACACACACACACACACACACACACTAATGTGAATGGCTTGCTGAAAACCTTTGTTCTTGTTGCCATTCAGCGCTTATGCTCTGGAAAAAGTACATGAAACAGAATAAAAGGTTTGTAGATCTTAACCACATCCCATGAAGTAAATACTTCTCTATAATGCTAATATTGCACATTGAATCCTTGATTTGTAAAACTGCCCTTAAAACATGTTCAAATCCCTTTTCAGTCCTTGAATATACACATTACACTTCTACACTACACCATCTACAATAATATTTCATGTACAAACATAATACATTTGATTAAAATGGATGAGATAGGCTCCAGCAACCCCGAAAGGGACAAGCAGTAGAAAATGGATGGATGGTTAATACATTTTGAAAATTAAATAAAATATAAAATGAAAAATAAATTGAATCAACTTTAGTGTCATTGTGATTGAGCAAAAGTTAGCATTATATTTGTATAACAAAAATATATTTGTATTTACTTTCTCTCGCTCTACAGATATAGATATATATGTATAAATGTGTATATATATTGTGTATATGTATATATATGTATATATATATATATATATATATATATATAATTATATAATGTGTGTGTGTGTGTGTGTGTGTGTGTATATTAGGGCTGCAACTTTAGATTAATTTGATAATCGATTAATCTGTCGATTATTACTTCGATTAATCAATTAATAATCGGATAAAAGAGACAAGCTACATTTATCAATCAATCAATCAATCTTTATTTATATAGCCCTAAATCACAAGTGTCTCAAAGGGCTGCACAAGCCACAACCACATCCTCGGTACAAAGCCCACATACGGGCAAGGAAAAACTCACCCCAGTGGGACGTCGATGTGAATGACTATGAGAAACCTTGGAGAGGACCGCATATGTGGGTAACCCCCCCCCCCTCTAGGGGAGACCGAAAGCAATGGATGTCGAGTGGGTCTGACATAATATTGTGAGAGTCCAGTCCATAGTGGATCCAACATAATAGTAAGAGTCCAGTCCATAGTGGGGCCAGCAGGACACCATCCCGAGCGGAGACGGGTCAGCAGCGCAGAGATGTTCCCTGCCGATGCACAGGCGAGCGGTCCACCCCGGGTCCCGACTCTGGACAGCCAGCACTTCATCCATGGCCACCGGACCTGTGCCCCCCCCCCCTCAAGGAAAAGGGGAGCAGAGGAGAAAAGAAAAGAAACGGCAGATCAACTGGTCTAACAGGGGGGCTATTTAAAGGCTAGAGTATACAAATTAGTTTTAAGATGGGACTTAAATGCTTCTACTGAGGTAGCATCTCTAATTGTTACCGGGAGGGCATTCCATAGTACTGGAGCCCCAATAGAAAACGCTCTATAGCCCGCAGACTTTTTTTGGGCTCTGGGAATCACTAATAAGCCGGAGTTCTTTGAACGCAGATTTCTTGCCGGGACATATGGTACAATGCAATCGACAAGATAGGACGGAGCTAGACCGTGTAGTATTTTATACGTAAGTAGTAAAACCTTAAAGTCACTTCTTAAGTGCACAGGAAGCCAGTGCAGGTGAGCCAGTATAGGCGTAATATGATCAAACTTTCTTGTTCTTGTCAAAAGTCTAGCAGCCGCATTTTGTACCAACTGTAATCTTTTAATGCTAGACATAGGGAGACCCGAAAATAATACGTTACAGTAGTCGAGACGAGACGTAACGAACGCATGAATAATGATCTCAGCGTCGCTAGTGGATAAAATAGAACGAATTTTAGCGATATTACGGAGATGAAAGAAGGCCGTTTTAGTAACACTCTTAATGTGTGATTCAAACGAGAGAGTTGGGTGGAAGATAATACCCAGATTCTTTACTGATTCGCCTTGTGTAATTGTTTGGTTGTCAAATGTTAAGGTGGTATTATTAAATAAATGTCGGTGTTTAGCAGGACCGATAATCAGCATTTCCGTTTTCTTGCCGTTGAGTTGCAAGAAGTTAGCGGACATCCATTGTTTAATTTCATTAAGACACGCCTCCAGCTGACTACAATCCGGCGTGTTGGTCAGCTTTAGGGGCATGTAGAGTTGGCTGTCATCAGCATAACAATGAAAGCTAACATCGTATTTGCGTATGATGTCGCCTAGCGGCAGCATGTAAATACTAAAGAGTGCAGGGCCAAGAACCGAACCCTGAGGAACTCCGCACGTTACCTTAACGTAGTCCGAGGTCACATTATTATGGGAGACGCATTGCATCCTGTCAGTAAGATAAGAGTTAAACCACGACAAAGCTAAGTCTGACATACCAATACGTGTTTTGATACGCTCTAATAAAATATTATGATCGACGGTATCGAAAGCAGCGCTAAGATCAAGAAGCAGCAACATAGATGACGCATCAGAATCCATCGTTAGCAGTAGATCATTAGTCATTTTTGCAAGGGCTGTCTCCGTAGAGTGATTTGCCCTGAAACCGGATTGAAAAGGTTCACAGAGATTGTTAGACACTAAGTGTTCATTTAGCTGCTGTGCGACAATTTTTTCGAGGATTTTCGAAATAAAGGGAAGGTGGGACACCGGTCGGTAGTTTACCATGAGGTCAGGATCAAGGTTAGGTCTTTTGAGCAGAGGATGAATAACCGCTTTCTTGAATGCTAGGGGAACAGTGCCAGAGGAAAGTGATAAGTTTATAATATTTAGCACTGATGGACCTAATAATACAAAAAGCTCCTTGATAAGTTTCCCAGGAAGTGGGTCAAGTAAACATGTTGTTTGTTTTATCCCACTTACACGCTGTAATAGTTCCTCTAATGTTATTTCATCAAAAAGAGAGAGACTATTTTGTATTGCAGTATCCGTCGTAGATACAGTTGTATCTGTGTTCATAGAACCCAGTTGTAGCTGGGATGCGTTGTCTTTAATCTCCTTTCTAATGAGTTCAATTTTCTTATTAAAGAAATTCATAAAGTCATCTGCCGAGTGGGTGGAGCTATTGGGAGGAGTCCCTTGTTGGGTTAGCGATGCTACTGTACTAAACAAAAATTTAGGGTCGTTTTTGTTGAGGCGGATGAGATTTGAGTAATATTTAGCTTTAGCTAAGGTAAGCATGCGTTTATACGATATTAAACTATCACTCCATGCTTGATGGAAAACCTCAAGCTTGGTCGCGCGCCATTTGCGTTCCAACTTTCTACATGATAATTTATGAGCTCTGGTTTCCTCTGTAAACCATGGGGTGCGCCTTTTAGGGGCCCTTTTTTGTTTTAGCGGTGCTATACTATCAATGGTTTTGCGCAGGGCATTGTCAAAGTTGTTAGTGAGGTTATCAATAGAGCCGACATAATTTGGGAATGGTGCCATTACCGAAGGCAGTAGGTCAGCAAGAGTCATCGTTGTGGCGGCATTAATGTTGCGGCTGCTATAGCAGTTATTATTATTATTAGTTTGTTGACAATGAGTCAGAACTTCGAATTTTATAAGGTAATGATCGGACATTACTTTAGTATACGGGAGTACCATAACTTTGGAGGTGGTGACACCCCTGACCAGCACTAGATCTATCGTATTGCCGTTGCGATGCGTAGGTTCATTTATTATTTGTGTAAGACCACAGCTATCAATTATAGTCTGGAGCGCCACGCACTGAGGGTCCGATGGGGTATTCATATGGATATTAAAGTCCCCCATTATGATTATATTGTCTGCGTGCGTCACTAGATCAGCAACGAACTCTGAGAATTCATTAATAAAGTCCGAGTAGGGCCCTGGGGGGCGGTAGATAACAGCCATATCGAGAGGCAGCGGTGCGACAGACCTCATAGTAAGCACCTCAAACGATTTGTATTTATTATTTAGGTTAGGGGTAAGGTTAAAGTTTTCATTGTATATTAGTGCGACCCCCCCACCCC